>NC_141067.1:27611953-27776953 GCF_041138505.1 Cibotium barometz
TCCCCCTTCTTCCTCTCTTTCTCTCTCTCTCTCTCTCTCTAGAGAGGAAAAAAGAGAAGGGAGAGGGGGAGAAGAGGGCACTCAATGCTCTCTCTCTCTCTCTCTCTCTCTCTCTCTCTCTCTCTCTCTTTCATCATCCCCTCTCTCTCTAGAGAAGGGGAAAGAGAAGGAAGAGGGGGAAAAGAAGCCCGGGGGATTCACCATGCGTTCCATATGGAAGTCACGTGAGTGTAAGGGAGGGAGGTTTTGGTAGGGAAGGGAGGTATTTTTTATATGGTATAGTCCATATATAGGGGGGTTTTTTCCGTATATAGGGGGTAATTTCCCATTTTTTGTGCACGCAAGTGACGTCTCATGACTTTTACTAGTGAATCCCCTGGGAGAAGAAGGTGCTCCATGCCCTCTTTACCCTCTCTCTCTCTCTCTCTCTCTCTCTCTCTCTCTCTAACTCCATAGCATTCCCGTAGCATTCCATCTCCATTCCGTCCTCGCTGGAATACACCGTACTTGCATCGTACTCGCTCTTGTGCCGTGTTTCCATCGCTCCTGTGCCGACTTCCGAAACACTCTCCCCTTCCTAATCGACGTCCGTCCCTAGATGTCGGCATATTGTGTTGCACGTGTCCAAGGTGGAAAATTGTGGGAAGTTGTGGTTGTTGATAGATGCTTGGTTCTTTGTAGACTGTCATAGGTATGAGTCCTCTCGATGTGTAGCTGTTGATGAAGTAGAAATCTGTTGTAGCTTTTGAGGTGACTTGCTTCTTTATTGATAAAATAAAATATGTACAAAAGAAAAGTGTTTTATTGATCCTAAGCTCGATCCTAAGCTCGGGTCAGTGACCTTGATGACCAAAGGGAAAAAAACCCATGGGGAAAAAAGTGCCTTTGGTATACGCTTAGTGAAAATTAGTACCATAGTAGCATAGAAAGTACAGTATTGAAGTGACTACTGCAGAATATTATGGTAATAAATACCAACAAATACACTTATAGCAAAATTAGAATTTTGTTTGCCTGATGTAGTCAACCATAGGTGCATGGGTGGAAACAATAAGAGTGTCTAATGCATATGTCCATTGATGGGACATCCTATATGCATACACAGAAATGCATGACATGGGTTCTTCAGAAAGAAGGTGTAGCTATCAAAGCATATGTCAGAGGCTTTACAAATTGTCACCCTTTTAAGAAGGGTTTGCGCTGACGAGGATATGTGCTTTCATCTTACTGTGCACTGTGCGTAAGTGATGGATTCTACGCCTCTCCACCAAATTAAATTAATAGACTTCGACTCTTGTGTTCACCTATACTCGCATGAGCGACACACATAAAATAGCTCAAGTCATCCAGCTTGAGCATAAGCCTATCAACTATGATCCTTAGCATAGAGTTTAATAAGACCTGAATCTTTGGGACTAATGCCTTGCTCATTTAGTGGCTCAGCTGCCCGACTCTTGACTATGCCAAAGGATATTTTTTGCACCCTGAGAGAAAGAGTGGTAGAGAACCACTATATTGTAGAATTTCAAACACATCAGTTTATCTAAGGGGGTCAGGCAGCTGAAAAAATTAAATAAATTTACCAAAAAATTTCAAACACATCAGTTTATCTAAGGGGGTCAGATAGCTCAATCCATCCATAGTTATCCAATAGCTTTGCAATCATCCATACTATCTCCCTTCCAATCCCCAGAATCCCCGAGTCCCAATGGCAGAATGGAACCTTGAGATTTAGAAGTATATTTGTCTTTTTTGAAACCTAATGCAATGTGTAGAGCTAGAGAGAGACTAAGAGAGTTCAACAATTTAAATACAATTTTCTATTATCAAAACTTGATGGAAATAGTTTTAGAAGGTGTGAGGAAGTGAGTGTGAGAGAGAAAGAGTGGTAGAGAACCACTATATTGTAGAATATAGATAATTTTGAGTGAAATAATTACAACCAAAATTTTGAATCTCATAATAAAGGACTATAAATAATTTTATATTAAAAATAGTAGTTGAATAGTCTTTTAAAGATATAATGATAAAAGGATTTTGTATTGAAACATAGTAGATTAGGATAACAAATAATCCTAATCTACTTTGAAATAATATTTTTAAAAATACAACTTTGAAATAATCCAAACTACATGGTTTAGACTCCATAACATACTAAGACTATAAATAAATTTCAATTGCTCCAAGAACATCACAAGAGAAATAAATTTTGAGCCTGTCTTAATATCCGTTAAAACAACCTACACCAATATTGTTTTCATACTTATAGAGCACTTACCTTCATTTGAATCATTTAGTTTCTCTTGGAGGTCGAGAGATTTTTCTTCCTTTCCACTTGCTGGAGAGTCATGATCTTCAACTTCTTGTTGGCCTATTTACAACCCAAACAATTCACTAGAAAATTAGAGAACCATCTAGAACAGGCTCCATCTTAAGTTTGAGCGTATGGTTCTATCGACCCATAATTATCAAAGACATATATCATCATTTTAATGCTAGCAATAATAGGCTCACACCAAAGTTTGAGCATTGAAAATAAAAACTCCATGGGCTATAATAAATTATAACTTTGAAACAACCCAAACAATTCACTAGAAAATTAGAGAACCATCTAGAAGAGGCTCCATATTAAGTTTGAGCCTATGAGTTGTTGTAACACCAGACATCAGTGCTGACTTGTTAAAACTATTATCCACTAATACTGCAAATTAAATATGTTTAGGTACCGCTCTATTGTAGGTCTCATGTCTTGGCATTCCCAAAATCACTCCACAGATGGTATACAATGCATTCCTGCAGATTGCATGGCACGGAAGCACATCGATGAGAAATGGCCAAACTTTGCAAAGGATCCTTGTCATCTGCGGCTTGGTTTGGCTATGGATGGGGTTAATCCATTTGGTTTACAATCCACAACATATAGTGTCTGGCCCGTAGTAGTTGTGAACTATAACATTCCATAATGGATGACAAGCAAGAAGGGGCATTTGATATTGAGCTTGATAATGCCCGGTCGTTACAAGGTAAAGAATATGGATGTATATCTTCAGCCGCTTGTTGATGAGCTTAAGGATTTGTGGTCTGGCATCAAGGTGGTGGACAAAAGCAAGTGTCTTGATAGACAAACAGCTTACATTAGACGCATACTTATGTGGACTATGCATGACTTCCCTAAATATAGGGAGTGTTTAGTTCTTCAAACTAGTGGCTAGAGTTGTGACGGATAGAGTTGTGACTCTGACCCCCCCCCTTCACGATTGCACTCACAGCAAACCCCTCCTTCACGATCACGCTCACAAAAAACCTCTCCTTCACACTCAAAGCATACCATTGCATCGGCCTCGAGCCGACGTATTCATCATATCAGACTTTCATAAGCGTCTCATCCTTGTTGCGGGGATGATGATGTAGTTTCTCCTATACCTCCGTTGCACAGTGCTCAGAGCATGCCGAGGAGTGTCCCAACCACTATAGAGGAGATGCTAGAGGCTTCAAGCGATGAGGGTTCTCTAGATAGGACTTTGACAGTATATGGCAAGGAGGTGCCAGAGGGGTACTCATACCTCATCGATCGTGCGACTGGCGAGATCATCATGACCCCTTAGAGGAAGCAGGTTATGAGTCACATGCGCCAATTGTGTAGATAGGTCTTTTAACATACTGTGATGGTCACTTGGAGATCTCAGAAGAAATCCTCCAAGGACTACCCACATACATACATACATACTGTATGTATGTATGTAGGTAGGTACCTACGTACTATATATATATATATATATATATATATATATATATATATATATATAAAACATATTATCTTGTAAATTTGTGTAATATTTCGGGAATGCAATGCAGGAATGCAAGACAAACTAAGAAAAAAGTGTGGAGCAAATGTTATATTATAAAATGTTGTTTTGATACAAAAAATTACATTTGGAAAAAATCGAAGAAAATTTTGTAATGTCTTTTTCAAACCGGCTAAATTTGGGAAAAACCGGATTGAATTTATAGTAGGGGGTTTCACCATTGGTTTAAATAATATTTTTTTTGTGAACACTGACCTGAATCTGTTTTCGATGTTGTTGCTGCACCTAAATCTGCTCCTATAATTACTGTTGTTGCACCTGCATCTGTTTTTGATGTTGCTGCACCTGAATCTGCACATTTTGACATCGAATGTAAGAATCCAAATTTTATATTGAAACAAAATTTGCATTCATAACGCCATATCAAGACATCACCTGGAGTCTTTTCGTCTCCTCTTGCTGCAATCTTTTCATTGCTTGTAGGTGTTGCTACATCACCTGGTACCGTTTTGTTTTGTAGCGGGTCATCTCCTCCTGAATATATACGTACGTAAGGGTAGAGAAGACATAATGTTTACTAAAACTTGTAGACATTGAATGTCACAATCAAATTTTTACATTGAGACAATATTTGAGTTCATAATGCCATATCGACACTGAAATCAACATATTTATGTACTCTTGCTTGACCTCGCCCCTCCTTCGAGCCCACTGTTCCATCGCGCCCAACCCCTGCACCCTCTCCCACCCCCTGGTTTTTTTCACCTAGTCGGTCCCCCCTTCTTTGCACCATCCTTCCCCACCTTTGCGCTTAATCAAGCTGCCCCCCTCCTCTGTCCCACGCTGCTACTCGCTGCTTCACCTCGCCCCTCTCCTTCGAGCCCACTGTTCCATCGCGCCCGATCCCTCCACCCTCTCGCACCCCCTGGTTTTTTGCACGCAGTCGATCCCCCTTTATTTGCACCGTCCTTCGCGCTTAATCAAGCTCCCCCCCTCCTCTATACCACCGTCGCACTCACCTCTTCTTCTTGAATGCTAAAGCTTTTCAAAGTCAAAGAGACCATGCCTTCTTTACCTGCAAGAAAATCAGGTGGTTGCTTAACATAAACCTTTTCTTGGAGATCATCACTAAGGAAAGCACACTTCATAGAGTCGCTCGCTATTGTGGCTCCCCCCCCCCCCCGGTTCTCTCTTTGTCACGGTTCCAGCCCCCGCCCTCTTACTCTATGTCCGCTCCCCCCCCCTTCTCTCTCTCTCTCTCTCTCTCTCTCTCTCTCTTGGGAAGCACAGATCTGTATTACTGAGTATGAGAAATCCCCAAAGTGCCAGTGGTGGCCTACTGTGGGGGCATACAAACATAGTATCAGTGGGTGACCTGCATGGTCACAAGGTCATGGTGGTGTGTGATAGGAGTGCAATATGAACCACAGTGGTGGGGTGTACTCCCATCTGGCATGTCCACCGACCATCCTGAAGAAAAGTGATGAACGGCTCCATTTATGAATGAAAGCCTGTCGTCTGTCCTGAGCAGAACGAGACGGTCGACAAGAAGCATCATAAATGGAGCGAAGCGAGCGGATCAGATCCACCCAGATCATGACAAGGGTGTCACGTGACGATGGGTGTGTGTGACCAAGAACATGTATGCAACGTGATCTCCAAATGTTCCACATAGCAATCGCAGAGATCAATGTGAAGACATCATCCCTGTGCCAGTGCTCCAAGTGGCGTGAGTCTGGAGGGATCATACTGAGGCATCCCCGCGAATACCCCATCGATGTAAGCATAAGAACAGGGTCTGTATCCTCCCCCTCAAAAAATATATGTGGGCCAGGCCAAGGGAGAAGCCACAACACAGATCCCCAGCTGAGGAAGCTTGCATGCAACCCTGCCCTGCTGAGCAGTAAAGCCACTGCTCTCCACACGGAGAAGGCAGAAGAACAGGACCATAGGCAGTGGGCCTGAGACTCTGAAACATGTAGATCACAGCGGATGCATATGGGATCATGACCCATCTGAGCTCCCCAAGTGCCAACTGCAAGACCCGCATGAGCAGCCATCCAAAAGAAGAAAGTGATCCTGCGGGAGATCCTCCATCTCCAGATGGAAGACCAAAACTGTGTCAAAAAGGCATGGGAGAGACCAGCATGAAGCCATGTGCCTAAGCGAGTCGGTCTATGCAATGAACGACGAAGCAAGCAATGTCTCCCGATGCGCACAGAGTATGCAAAGAAAGATGCATGACGAGCCCCTGCGTCCACAGCTGGCCACTCCCACTCTCCAGGGTCCCAATACAACTGCGAAGGGGGCGTCCCTCCCAAATCCATAATCGCCAACTAGGGGCAATGTCAATGTGAAAAGACGGATCCACCTCCCGCCTTTTCCTATATGACCCCACCACACGAATGGGAGTCCAATCATACTGCCTCAACTCCTCCACGCATCCCAAACCATGATACTGCAATCTGACATGACCAAAGCAGTCAGGGACACCCACAGGGATAAACAACATAGGATAGTGACAGTGTGAACTCCAAACAAGAGATGGGGTGCCCTCATCACCAAACATACATAACCAGCCAATGTGCTCCGGCATCTCATGTAAACCACGAACGGCGCTGTCGCAGAGCGGAGGAATAGCTGCATCAATCTCGGCCAAACGAGGGATGACACCCCTGCAAATGGAGAACTCCTATAAGATCCGCTTGGAGCTGACGTGTCTGAGACCATACATACATAGAAGCAGCAGGACCATGATCCCAGGAAGCCCAGTCAATGTGCATCCTCTGTCCAAGCTGACGACCCCCTGCATCCAATACATGTGGACTCCAAATGAGTGGCTGACGCTCAATCTCAGGTAATGAAGCAGGAGGACGTCTCCGCAAACTCTGCCGCATAGAAGACCAAATGTCCAAAATAGAGCGCATAAAGGGAGACAGGTGAGATGTCTGCAAAGGCCCATCCGAAAAAATATAGCGAATGCCGGCAGACCAAGTGTGACCATCCCGAGTACCTAAGCGAGGCGACACAGAGTGCAACATTGATCTGAACAACATCTTCCAAGATTCAGTTTCGGGAAACAAACCACGGACAATGAACTTGGTAAGTAAAGCACGACACTACATCTCAGGATCAATAATACCAAGTCCTTCCTCTGTCGTGGGCAGGATAATCGTCGCCCAACTAACTCTAGCTCTGGTGTCAACAGTGCCATCCCGACCACTCCATAGAAAGTTGCGGATCAGGCGTCGTACTTGCCGCAATACACCCGTATGAAGCATCCAGCATGAAGCAATGTACCAAACAAAGGCCAGGAGGACCTGGTTGGCCACAAGGGCCCGTCCTGCAAGAGACAAGTGCTGAGCTGACCAAGGGCATAGCTTCCGACGAAGCGACTGCAGAACCGGATCAAACTGCTGCTGAGGTGTAATATCCAATCCAACTTGAAAACCCAGATAACGACAAGACTGTCCTGGCTGCAACCAAGTAAACCCCTCTGCAATACCCCAGGTCGGTGCATCATCTGAACCAACAAGCATACCATATGATTTGTGCCAGTTGATGCGGGCACCACTGGCCAAGCAGTAAACATCCAAAACTGAGCGTGTAGCATCAAGGGTGGCAATGGCATAAAGAACCATCAAAAGAGTATCATCAGCATACTCCTGATCAACCAAATCGCGCTCACCCGCTAATGGCAAAGCAACACCCTGTATATCTCTCTGACGTGCATGAATGAAGTCCGAGAGCGCCTCGCCCACAAAAAGGTATAGATATACTGCCAGAGGGCAGCCCTGTCTCACTGAGCGGGAGATATCAAAAGATCTGCCAACAAAACCCCCAATAGTGACTGCACTCGATGCTGACCGATAGAGAGCAGAGACTCCAGTGATCCACTGCTGCGGAAATTCCATGCGCAAAAGAGTCCCCTCCAAAAAAGGCCAGTCCACCCTGTCGTAGGCTTTCTCAAAATCGAGAAACAACAAAGCAAGGGGGGTGCTAGTAGAGCGAGCCCACTCGACAGCCTGGTGATAGCAAAAAATGTTATCCAAGATGCTGCGATCCTGGATAAAAGCAGTCTGAGATCCATGAACGATGTCAGCAAGAAAAGGTCTCACCCGAGCTGCCAGCATAGTCGCAAATATCTTATATACCGTCGAGAGGAGGATAATAGGTCTCCATTGACGCAAAAGTGTGGTATCCCCTCCCTTAGGTATAAGAGATATAAGTCCTGAGCAAAGAGAACGTGGCATAGAACCCGAATCATATATCTCCTGTAGGCCGTGAAGCAGGACCCCAGAGATAGTATCCCAATGTGTGACAAAGAACTGTCTGGTAAGACCGTCATCTCCCGGGCAAGAAAACGGGATCAAGAGCATCCACTGCCTCTCGTAGCTCCTGCACTGTAAACCGTGAACAAAGAGTGCGGGCCATATCAGCAGTGACAGAGCGTCTCGTATGAGACCACACAGTATCTCTGGCATCCTCAATCTCAGCTGTGACCGGATCAGCGCTGAAAAGAGTCTCATAATAAGAGGTGGCAACATCAAGAGCACGGTCTGGGGGTGTCTGCAAAAGTCCCTGGTCGTCTAGAACAGTACGGAGAGTAGTACCAGAGGGTCTCTCCCTGTGTGCAGAAAAGAAGTCTTTGTTCATCCGGTCACCAAGCGCTACCCAACGAGCCGTTGTCATGTGACTGGAGAACTCAGAGCGTCTCTCCTGAATCTCCCGAATCTTTGCAAGAATCTCAGCATGGGTACCAGCATAGTGTGCATCACCCGAGTGGGACTGTAATAGCCGTTGGACCGAAGCTAAAGGAGCAATCAAAAAGCGCGCACGCTGAGCCACTGCACGACGGCAAGCGGAGGTGGTCTCTCTGCAGGATGTACTCGACTCTGAAAGCACGACACTGCATCTCAGGATCAATAATACCAAGTCCTCCCTCTGAGGTGGGCAGGATAATCGTCGCCCATTTAACTCTAGCTCTGGTGTCTACAGTGCCATCCCGACCACTCCATAGAAAGTTGCGGATCAGGCGTCGCACCTGCCGCACTACACCCGTATGAAGCATCCAGCATGAAGCAATGTACCAAACAGAGGCCAGGAGGACCTGGATGGCCACAAGGGCCCGTCCTGCAAGAGACAAGTGCTGAGCTGACCAATGGCATAGCTTCCGACGAAGCGACTGCAGAACCGGATCAAACTGCTGCTGAGGTGTAATATCCAATCCAACCTGAAAACCCAGATAACGACAAGACTGTCCTGGCTGCAGCCAAGTGAACCCCTCTACAATACCCCAGGTCGGTGCATCATCTGAACCAACAAGCATACCATATGATTTGTGCCAGTTGATGCAGGCAACACTGGCCAAGCAGTAAACATCCAAAACGGAGCGTGTAGCATCAAGGGTCGCAATGGCATAAAGAACCATCAATAGAGTATCATCAGCATACTCCTGATCAACCAAATCGCGCTCACCTGCTAATGGCAAAGCAACACCCTGAATGTCTCTCCGACGTGCATGAATGAAGTCCGAAAGCGCCTCGCCCACAAAAAGGTATAGATATACTGCCAGCGGGCATCCCTGTCTCACTGAGCGGGAGATGTCAAAAGGTCTGCCAACAAAACCCCCAATAGTGACTGCACTCGATGCTGACCTATAGAGAGCAGAGACTCCAGTGATCCACTGCTGCGGAAATCCCATGCGCAAAAGAGTCCCCTCTAAAAAAGACCAGTCCACCCTGTCGTAGGCTTTCTCAAAATCGAGAAACAACAAAGCAAGGGGGGGTGCTAGTAGAGCGAGCCCACTCGACAGCTTGGTGATAGCAAAAGATGTTATCCAAGATGCTGCGATCCTGGATAAAAGCAGTCTGAGATCCATGAATGATGTCTGGAAGAAAAGGTCTCACCCGAGCTGCCAGCATAGTCCCAAATATCTTATATACCGTCGAGAGGAGGGTAATAGGTCTCCACTGACGCAGAAGTGTGGTATCCCCACCCTTAGGTATAAGAGATATAAGTCCTGAGCAAAGAGAACGTGGCATAGAACCCGAATCATATATCTCCTGTAGGCCGCGAAGCAGAACCCCAGAGATAGCATCCCAATGTGTGACGAAGAACTGTCTGGTGAGACCGTCATCTCCCGGACAGGAGACGGGATCAAGAGCATCCACTGCCTCTCATAGCTCCTGCACTGTAAACTCTGAACAAAGAGTGCGCGCCATACCAGCAGTGACCGAGCATCTCGTATGAGTCCACACAGTATCTCTAGCATCCTCAATCTCAGCTGTGACCGGATCAGCACTGAAAAGAGACTCATAATAGGAGGTAGCAATGTCAAGAACACGGTCAGGGTGAGTCTGCAAAAGTCCCTGGTCGTCTAGAACAGCACGGAGAGAAGTACCAGAGGGTCTCTCCCTGTGTGCAGAAAAGAAGTCTTTGTTCATCCTGTCACCAAGCGCTACCCAACGAGCCGCTGTCATGTGACTGGAGAACTCAAATCGTCTCTCCTGAATCTCCCGAATCTCTGCAAGAATCTTAGCATGGGTACCAGCATAATGTGCATCACCCGGATGGGACTGTAATAGCCGCTGGACCGAAGCTAAAGGAGCAACCAAGGAGCGCGCGCGCTGGGCCACCACACGACGACAAGCGGAGGTGGTCTCCCTACAAGAGATGCTGGACTCTGTGATACAGGTGGCCAAAAACTCAGCATGTGAGTACTGTGTAGAGGGATCATGAGGTATAGGATCAGCACTACATATCTGAGAAACACGATCAGATAAATCAGGATCTGAGAGCAATCTGTCCGGAATCCTAGATCCCCGCCTCCCAGCAAGGGGACGCGCAAAAGTAATATCCAAAGAAAGAGGACTATCATCGGACATAGAAGTGCCAGGGCAAATACAGATGGAGCCACCCAAGAAAGAAGCCCAATCTCCAACATAAAATCTATCCAACCTCTCTAGTAAGCGTCCCTGCTGACATGAGAAGCTTAAGGAGCGAGGATGGTGAGCAAAAGAAGGCGTATGCCACGCATCCACAACATGAATACATAACAAAAATCTCTCCAAGGCATCCTGCTCTGACCGCGCAATAGATGTCAACACAGGGGCAATCTCCGCCTGGTAGTCCTGTGGAGACTCAATGTTGTTGAAGTCTCCTCCGACAACCCAAGAATCAACTGACAAAAGCATAGGAGAGATGGCATCCACCAAGAGGCTCCAAAAAGCCGAACGTGCTCGAGCATGGGTCGGAGCATAAATCGTCAAGAAGCCAACCCAAGCATCCGCAATCCTCAGTACCACAAACATTGCCCTACCAGGCACCAATATATCATGCTGACACACCGAGCTCACAAAGGCGGAGCTGATAGATATGCATACCCCACAACTGTGACCAGAATCCCCAATAGATGGTGACCAGTAAGTACGGGATCCAGTGCCCAAAAGATGACCAACGGGATGTGCCAACTTATGCTCCTGCAGCATCAAAATGTCCACAGGTGATGAAGTGGCACTAGCAATCTCTCTCTTGAGGCGGGATGCTCTGTTCCCAACTAACCTTGAAGTGCGTAAACCATTAACATTCCAAGAGAGGATACGCATGATAAAAAACCGAGAGTAAAAACTGTACATCCAAGAGCAAAAAACTGTACATCCAAATGAAGGCCAACGCAAATACATCCATCAAGGCCAATGCAAAGGCAATCTGAAGGCATGAAACTGTACATCCATAACCATAGCCATAGAGGCCAGAACAGCAAGGCAACCATAGTAGCCCCGGATAAACATCCAACAAGGTGACTGGCCGGTCTATACTCCTGAAAAGGGAAACCACAAGACTACATCCCAAAAAGCAGTATGTCATCCATGATGAAAAGCGCATATAGCATCCCTGTAACAATGCAGAAAAAACTGTCCACATCACAATCTCTGCCTCTTGGAGGAAGCTGTCAACTCCAAAGAACCAGCCTGCGGCGGAAGATGTGCAATCCTCTTCCCCATGGCAAAAAAATGAACATCTGCAAGCCACTGACTAACCACAATCTGCATACATCTCAAAACAACAGCCACCCTCTTGACGCCCCATATCTTCATCGAGGAGGGCATCGTGAAGGAGTCCTGTAGACAAATAACCGGCGGCAGACAGAAACAGTAATCTGCATCCAGCCACTCGATAGCGCCACAACAGTGAGGGAACAGTGACTGGAACCAGGCCGTATCGAGCGGAGAGCCAAGCCAACCCTGCAACTGGGAGAAAGTGTGAGTACTAACATGCTGTAAAACACTCTCCTCAGACCAAACCTCAGAGCCAGCAAAAGGTAATACAAAGGAACGTAGCGGACTAGAGAGGCCACCAACAAACTGAAAACCTGAGGTAACTCTAGCAGATCGCTGTAACATGTAGACCCTGATCACGAAGGGGCCTAACTCATGAGCACTGCTCTCAGCGCGATCTGCTCCCCAAGCTGGCGGGCTGTAGTCCAGGAACGCACGAGGTACTCGGGGAAGTGGCGGAGGAAGGGGCAGCAGCGGTGTAGAAGCTGGAGGAGCAGGTAAAGCCCAGGGAGTAGAAGGCCTCACGGGACGAGGCAGAGGGGATCGCTCGTCAACCTGCATGGCGACAGGCTCAATAGGCAGATCCATCTGGAGAGGTGGCTGAGACTGGGCAGATCGGGGGGATGCCCGAGGAGAGGGTAAGGGTGGAAAGTGGGAAGCCTGAAGGACAGCAGGTGGAAGCTGACGGTCAGGCTCTAAGGAGAACTGAGTGCCAAGAACCGAAGAGACTGCCAGCGAAAGAGGCCTGGCAGAAGGCTCAAGCTCAACAGTCGCTGCAGGAAGGTCGTGGAGCTGTCTCTGTTGAAAAGTATGACGGCGCGGCACTGGCCTCCACTCCCCAGCTGGAGGAACAGGAGCAGAAGGGGGGGGATGGCGACTCAAGGAAGGAATGTCTGTCTGAGTCGGAGTCTTCCCATTGTGCTGTTGCTGGGCTCTGGTCTGGTCACCGGAGACACTGGCCAGGTCTGCCAGTGACAAAAAGGCGCTGGGTCAAGCCGCAACCACCGCGTCCAGTGACGAGAATGGAATCAGGGATCTCTGAAGAAGCAAACAACTGAACTCGAGGAGGCCCAGCAGAAAGGCGCACAAAGCCAGGAACAACAGTCCCCAGGTCGGACGCCACTCTCTCTCTCTCTCTCTCTCTCTCTCTCTCTCTCTCTCTCTCTCTCTTTTCTTTTTTTTTGGGAAGCACAGATCTGTATTACTGGGTATGAGAAATCCCCAAAGTGCCAGTGGTGGCCTACTGTGGGGGCATACAATCATAATATCAGTGGGTGACCTGTATGGTCACAGGATCACGGTGGTGTGTGAGAGGCGTGCAATATGAACCACAGTGGTGGGGTGTACTCCCATCTGGCATGTCCTCCGATCATCCTGAAGAAAAGTGAAGAACGGCCCCATTTACGAATGAAAGCCTATCATCTGTCCTGAGCAGAACGAGACGGTCGAGAGGAAGCATCATAAATGGAGCATAGAGAGCGGATCAGATCCACCCAGATCATGACAAGGGTGTCACGTGACGATGGTTATGTGTGACCAAGAACATGTATGCAGCGTGATCTCCAAATGTTCCACATAGCAATCGCAGATATCAATGTGAAGACATCATCCCTGTGCCAGTGCTCCAAGTAGCGTGAGTCTGGAGGGATCATACTGAGGCATCCCCGCGAATACCCCATCGATGTAAGCATAAGAATAGGGTCTGTATCCTCCCCCTCAAAAAATATATGTGGGCCAGGCCAAGGGAGAAGCCACAACACAGATCCCCAGCTGAGAAAGCCTGCATGCAACCCTGCCCTGCTGAGCAGTAAAGCCACTGCTCTCCACACGGAGAAGGCAGAAGGACAGGACCACAGACAGTGGGCCTGAGACTCTGAAACATGTAGATGACAGCGGATGCATATGGGATCATGACCCATCTGAGCTCCCCAAGTGCCATCTGCAAGACCCGCATGAGCAGCCATCCAAAAGAAAAAAGTGATCCTGCGGGAGATTCTCCAACTCCAGATGGAAGACCAAAACTGTGTCAAAAAGGCATGGGAGAGACCAGCATGAAGCCATGTGCCTAAGCGAGTCGGTCTATGCAAAGAACGACGAAGCAAGCAATGTCTCCCGATGCGCACAGAGTATGCAAAGAAAGATGCATGACGAGCTCCTGGGTCCACAGCAGGCCACTCCCACTCTCCAGGGTCCCAATACAACTGTGAAAGGGGCGTCCCTCCCAAATCCATAATCGCCAGCTGGGAGCAATGTCAATGTGAAAAGACGGATCCACCTCCCGCCTTTTCCTGTATGACCCCACCACACGAATGGGAATCCAATCATACTGCCTCAACTCCTCCAAGCCTCCCAAACCATGATACTGCAATCTGACATGACCAAAGCAGTCCGGGACACCCACAGGGATAAACAACATAGGATAGTGACAGTGTGAACTCCAAACAAGAGATGGGGTGCCCTCGTCACCAAACATACATAACCAGCCAATGTGCTCTGGCATCGACCACGAACGGCGCTGTCCCAGAGCGGAGGCTCTCTCTCTCTCTCTCTCTCTCTCTCTCTCTCTCTCTCTCTCTCTCTCTCTCTCTCTCTCTCTGTCTCTCTGTGTGCTAAAACTATAGAAAACCTGAAAAATTATTTTCCTGAGCGAGCCGGGAGGAGGCGGCCTGGGGGCGACGAGAGTGGAGGAGGCGGTCTGAAGGGTTAATTTAATTTTGGGCGTTTAGGGTAAGGCTACGTGCTGGAGAATGCAGGCCGAAGGGGAGAGAACGCCGGGGTTGAGCGGGCTGAAAAGGCAAAGCTAGGCTGGCTGGGTCGGGCAAGCTGGACCGGCAGAGCAGGCTGAGCTAGGACGGCGGAGCTCGCTAGACCAGGCAGGCGCAGGCGGAGAAGCAACGCGAGGGCGGAGCTTGCAAAAGTAGGCGGAGCAACAGAGGGTGCAAGCGAGACGGAAGAGCGTAAGTAAACAAGGCAGCAATGACGCGATAGCACAGCGGCAACGCGCGCGCAAGAAGCAACACAGCAGAGCGCGCGACAGCAGGGAGCTCACACCAACAAGCCACAACGGGGGGGGGGGGGGAAGCGACTGCTAGGGATTGCAAACCAAGGTGCGGCACGCAGAGCTGAACACAACACGCTCCTCTCTCTCTCTCTCTCTCTCTCTCTTTTTTTTTTTTTTGGGGAGCACAAATCTGTATTACTAAGTATGAGAAATCCCCAGAGTGCCAGAAATAGCCTACTCAGGGGGCATACAAACTATAGATCAATCAGAGACCTGTAAGTAGGCAGTGCTAGATCACGGCGGTGCGTGAGATGTATGCAATATGAACCACTGTGGTGGGGTGTACTCCCATCTAGCATGTTCTCCGACAATCCTGAAGAAAAGAGGCGAACGCCCCCATCTATGAAAGCCTGGCGTCTATCCTGAGCGGATCGTGACGGACGACAGGACTCATCATAAATGGAGCGTAGTGAGCAGATCAGATCTACCCATATCATGACAAGTGTGTCGCATGTCGATGGCTGTGTGTGACCAAGAACATGGAGACAGCGAGCTCTCCAAATGTTCCACATCGCAATCGCAGCAATCACAGTGAAGACATCGTCCCTGTGCCAATGCTCCATCTGTCGTGACTCTGGCGGAATCATACTAAGGCATCCCAGCGAATACCCCATCGCTGTAAGCATAAGAACAGGATCTGTATCCTCTCCCTCGAAAAATAAGGCAGCTGGACAGGACCACAGGCAGTGGGCCTGAGACTCTGAAACATGCAAATCACAGCGGACACAGATGGGATCGTGGCCCATCAAGGCACCCCATGTGCCAACTGCAAGACCCGCATGAGCAACCATCCAAAAGAATAAAGTGATCTTGCGTGGGATCCTCTAGCCCCAAATGGAAGTCCAAAACTGTGTAAGGAAAGCATGGGAGAGACCAGCATGCAGCCATGTACCCAAGCGTGTCGGTCGATGCAGCGATCGACGGAGTAAGCAATGCCTCCCAATGCGTACTGAATACGCAAAAAATGATACGTGCCGAGCCCTCGGCTCCACAGAAGGCCACTCCCACTCACCAGGGTCCCTCCCAGATCCATAGTCGCCAACTGGTGGCCATATCCATGTGAAAAGATGGATCCACCTCCCGCCTTTTCCTGTAAGAACCAACCACACGAATGGGTGTCCAATCATACTGCCTCAATTCCTCCGGGCATCCCAAACCATGATACTACAATCTAACATGGCCGAAGGAGTCAGGCACTCCCACAGGAATAAATAGCATAGGCCAATAGCAATGAGAGCTCCAAACAAGAGATGGTGTGCCCTGATCACCAAACATACATAACCAACCAATGTGGTCCGGCATCATATGTAAGCCCCGAATGGCACGGTCCCAAAGCTCTAAAATAGCTGCATCAATCTCTGTCATCCGTGGAAGTACACCTCTGCCTATAGAGAACTCCTCCGCAATAAAATCACCCGGGAGCTGTCGTGACTGAGACCAAACAAGCATAGAAGAAGCTGGCCCACAATCCCAGGAAGCCCGGTCAATGTGTGTCCTCTATCCAAGCTGACGACCCTCTACATCCCGGACATGGGGACTCCAAATGAGGGGCGGACGCTCAATCTCTGGCAATGAAGCAGGAGGACGACGCTGCAAACTCTGCCGCATGGAAGTCCAAATCTGTAATATAGAGCACATAAATGGTGACAGATGATCAGTGTGCAGAGGGGCATCTGAAAAAATGTAGCGAATACCAGGAGACCAAGTATGACCATCACGGGTACCAAAGCGCGGTGACACTGTATACAAGACTGATATAAAGAGCGTCTTCCAAGTTTCATTGCCCGGAAACAATCCACGGACAATGAACTTGGTAAGTAAAGCGCGGCATTGCATCTCAGGATCAATAATACCAAGACCTCCCTCTGCAATAGGCAGTATGATCGTCGCCCAGCTAACTCTGGCTCTGGTGTCAACAGTGCCATCATGACCACTCCATAGGAAGTTGCGGATCAGGCGACGAACCTGCCGCATCACACCCGCATGGAGCATCCAACAGGAAGCAATGTACCAAACAGAGGCCAAGAGAACCTGATTGGCCACCAGAGTCCGTCCTGCAAGAGATAAGTGCTGGGATGACCAATGGCATAGCTTCCGGCGAAGCGACTGCAGAACCGGAGCAAACTGCTACTGAGGTGTAATATCCAAACCAACCTGAAATCCCAGATACCGGCAAGTCTGTCCTGGCTGTAGCCAAGTGAACCCCTCTGCTACACCCCAAGTCGGTACATCCTGTGATCCAACCAGCATACCATATGATTTGTGCCAGTTGATGCGAGCACCACTGGCCAAACAATAGACATCCAAAACTGAGCGTGTAGCATCTAGCACCGCAATGGCGTAAAGAACCATCAACAGAGTGTCATCAGCATACTCCTGATCAACCAAATCACGCTCACCCGCGAGAGGCAAAGCAACACCCTGTATATCTCGCTGTCGTGCATGAATGGAGTCAGAGAGCGCCTCACCCACAAAGAGGTAGAGATACACTGCCAAGGGGCATCCCTGTCGCACCGAGCGAGAAATGTCAAAGGATCTGCCAATAAAACCCCCAATAGTCACTGCACTAGATGCTGATTTATAAAGAGCTGAAACTCCAGTGATCCACTGCTGTGGAAATCCCATGCGTAAAAGGGTTCCCTCAAGAAAAGACCAGTCCACTCTGTCATAGGCTTTCTCAAAATCGAGAAACAAGAGAGCGAGGGGGGTACCAGTAGATGTGGCCCACTCAACAGCCTGATGGTAGCAAAAGATGTTATCCAAGATGCATCGATCCTGGATAAAAGCGGTCTGAGATCCATGAATGATATCAGGAAGATAAGGTCTCAATCGCGATGCCAACATAGTAGCGAATATCTTATATACCGTGGGGAGGAGGGTAATAGGTCTCCACTAGCGCACAATCCCCTCCTTTAGGTATAAGAGATATAAGCCCTGAGCAAAGGGAACGTGGCATAGATCTCGAATCGTATACCTCCTATAGTCCTCTGAGTAAAGCCCCAGAGATAACATCCCAATGTGTAATGAAAAATTGACGGGTAAGACCATCATCCCCTGGACAGGAAGCAGGATCAAGAGCATCCACTCCCTCTCGTAACTCTTGCACTGTAAACTCCAAACAAAGAGTGTGGGCCATGTCAGCTGTGACTGAGCGTCTCGTATGAGACCAAACAGTATCTCTCGCAACCTCAACCTCGGCTGTGACCGGGTCAGCACTAAAGAGATCCTCATAATAGGTAGTAGCAATGTCAAGAACACGGCCTGGGTGAGTCTCCAATAGTCCCTGGTAATCCAGAACTGCCCGGAGAGTAGTCCCATATGGTCTCTCTCTCTGCGCGGTAAAGAAGTCTTTGTTCATCCGGTCACCAAGCGCTACCCAACGAGCCGCTGTCGCGTGACTGGAGAACTCCGATCTTCTGTCCTGAACCTCCCGAATCTCTGTAAGTAACTCAGAATGTCTACCAGCAAAATGTGCATCACCCGGATGGCACTTTAAAAGCCACTGTACCGATGCCAATGGAGAAGAAACTCAGCATGCATAAACTGTGCAGTAGGAGCCTGCAGTATGGGATCAGCTTCCCAAATCTGAGCAATGCCAACAAATAAATCAGGACTGGAAAGCAACCTATCCGGAATCCTGGACCCCCGCCGAACTGCAAGGGGTCGCGCAAAAGTAATAGTCAATGAAACAGGGCAATGATCTGACATCGAGGTGCCGGGCCAAATGCAAATGGAGCCACCCAAGAAGGAGGCCCAATATCCAATATAAAATCTATCCAGTCTCTCCAATAAACGGCCCTGCTGACGGCGCAATCCCCAGGAGAAGTCCAAGGAGCGAGGGAGGTGAGCAAAAGAGGGCGTACACCATGCATCAACGGCATGAATACATAGCAAAAATCTCTCCCAATCATCCTGCTCTGACCGCGCAATAGAAGTCAACACAGGGGCAACCTCAGCCTGGTAGTCCTGAGCAGACTCAATGTTGTTGAAATCTCCTCCAACAACCCATGAGTCCACTGACGAAAGCACAGGAGACAGGGCATCCACCAACAGGCGCAAAAAAGCAGATCTAGATCGAGCATGAGTCGGCGCATAAATCGATAAGAAGCCAATCCGAGTATCTGCAATCCTCACAATCACATACATAGCCCTGCCAGGAACTAAAATACCATGCTGACACACTGAGGCTACAAAGGCCGGGCTAACTGAAATGCATACGCCACAACTATGACCAGACTCCCCAATAGAAGGTGACCAGTAAGTACGAGACCCAGTGCCCAAGAGACGGCCATAGGGGTGTGCTAACTTATGCTCTTGCAACATCAAAATGTCCACAGGAGAAGGAATGGCACTGGCAATCTCTCTCTTGAGTCGGGAGGCTCTATTCCCAACTATCCTTGAAGTGCATAAACCATTAACATTCCAAGATAAGATATGCATAGCACCACAAATAGAGCAAGAACTGTACATCTATAAGACAATACATCCCATAAGCCAGCATGGCATCCATCCACAAAGTGTACATAGCGTGCCTACAAGATGGCTAGCAAAACTGACAGCATCACAATCTGGGGAACCATAAGACAATACATCCCATAAGCCAGCATGGCATCCATCCACAAAAGTGTACATAGTATGCCTGCAAGATGGCGAACAAAACATATCTGCATCACAATCTCTGCCTCTTGGAAGAGGTTGTCTTCTCCAAGGAAGCATCCTGTGGAGGAAGACAGGGAATCCTCTTCCCCTCCGCAAAGAAATGTACATCAGCAAGCCACTGACTAACCACAGTCTGCGTACATCTCAAGGCTGTAGCTACCCTCTTGATGCCCCAAATCTTCATCGAGGAGGGCATCGAGAAGGAGTCCTGTAAGAAGATCACCAATGGCAAGCAGAAGCAAGACTCTGCATCTAACCACTGTATGGCACCACAGCAGTGGGGAACCAAAGACTCCAGCCAGCCATCGTCAAGATGAGTACCAAGCCAATCCTGCAACTGTGCCAGAGTGTGGGTACGAACAAACTGTAGCACTCTCCTCTGACCATACCTCCGACCCACCAAAAGGTAGAACAAAAGAGCGCATAGGTGCAGAGACACCACCAACAAACTGAAAACCAGCACTAACTCGAGCTGAGCGCTGTGACAAGTAAGTCCTGATGAGAAAGGGGCCCAAGGCATGCATATAGGGGGAGTAAGATTCGTGCTAAACTTGGCCTAAATACTATGCCAACATTGTGAGAGGGAACCGAGGAGCAATCTGTCGGGCCTCAAACTCGTCCTCAGTGAAGGAAGGGTACCAGGGCAGGATGTACAAGGCCCGGCCACCAGCTAAGATGGGAGCAATTGCACAGAGAGCGGCCACTGACGCAGAGTCAGAAAGTAAGGCCATGAAAATCCCGCGGCCTAGGCAAGAAACCTCCACAACCCGGCCCTGGTGGGTCCCCATAGCAGCCTGCAGGTGATCACGCAAAGTAGCTCGGGTGATTGCGCGGCCTGAAATGCGCCCCACAACTGCTGTCTCTCTGAGGACTCGGCTCGAAGCGTCCGCTCCATCCATCACTTTTTCCGGGATCACGAACTGGCGAAGAGGTGGTGGGGGGGCCTCCTGGTGGAAACTCTGGTGGAAACTCGCTACCGGCGTAGACGCCATCCTAGTTGGGGAAACCTGAATAAAGTTGCGGAGAGGAAATGCCAGGGGCCAAGGATAGCAGAAAACCACTCTCACTGCCACTCTCTTTGTCACTCTCTCTACTGCAGAAATCTTAAGAGAGCAATGTCAGAGAGACTGCAAGACCCGCATGAGCAGCCATCCAAAAGAAAAAATTGATCCTGCGGGAGATCCTCCAACTCCATATGGAAGTCCAGAACTGTGTCAAAAAGGCATGAGAGAGACCAGCATGCAGCCATGTGCCTAAGCGAGTCGGTCTATGCAATGAACGACGAAGCAAGCAATGTCTCCCGATGCGCACAGAGTATGCAAAGAAAGATGCATGACGAGCCCCTGGGTCTACAGCTGGCCACTCCCACTCTCCAGGGTCCCAATACAACTGCGAAAGGGGGCGTCCCTCCCAAATCCATAATCGCCAGCTGGGGGCAATGTCAATGTGAAAAGACAGATCCACCTCCCGCCTTTTTCTGTATGACCCCACCACACGAATGGGAGTCTAATCATACTGCCTCAACTCCTCCAGGCATCCCAAACCATGATACTGTAATCTGACATGACCAAAGCAGTCCGGGACACCCACAGGGATAAACAGCATAGGATAGTGACAGTGTGAACTCCAAACAAGAGATGGAGTGCCCTCATCACCAAACATACATAACCAGCCAATGTGTTCCGGCATCTCATGTAAGCCACAAACAGCGCTGTCCCAAAGCTCAGGCATACCTGCATCAATCTCGGTCAAACGAGGGATAACACCCCTGCCAATGGACAACTCCTCCGCAATAAGATCCGCTGGGAGCTGACGTGTCTGGGACCATACATACATAGAAGCAGCAGGACCACGATCCCAGGAAGCCCAGTCAATGTGCGTCCTCTGTCCAAGCTGACGACCCTCTTCATCCAGTACATGGGGACTCCAAATGAGAGGCTAACGCTCAATCTCTGGTAATGAAGCAAGAGGACGCCTCCGCAAACTCTGCCGCATAGAAGACCAAATGTCTAAAATAGAGCGCATAAAGGGAGACAGGTGAGCTGTCTGCAAAGGCGCATCTGAAAAAATATAGCGAATGCCAACAGACCAAGTGTGACCATCTCGAGTACCTAAGCGAGGTGACACAGAGTGCGACACTGATCTGAACAACATCTTCCAAGATTCATTTCCAGGGAACAAACCACGGACAATAAACTTGGTAAGTAAAGCACGACACTGCATCTCAGGATCAATAATACCAAGGCCTCCTTCTGCCGTGGGCAGGATAATCGTCGCCCAACTAACTCTGGCTCTGGTGTTAACAGTGCCATCCTGACCACTCCATAGAAAGTTGCGGATCAGGCGTCGCACCTGCCGCAATACACCCGCATGAAGCATCCAGCAAGAAGCAATGTACCAAACAGAGGCCAGGAGGACCTGGTTGGCCACAAGGGCCCGTCCTGCAAGAGATAAATGCTAAGCTGACCAATGGCATAGCTTCCGACGAAGTGACTGCAGAACCGGATCAAACTGCTGCTGAGACGTAATATCCAATCCAACCTGAAAACCCAGATAACGACAAGACTGTCCTGGCTGCAGCCAAGTAAACCCCTCTGCCAAACCCCAGGTCGGTGCATCATCTGAACCAACAAGCATACCATATGATTTGTGCCAGTTGATGCGGGCACCACTGGCCAAGCAGTAAACATCCAAAACTGAGCGTGTCGCATCAAGGGTCGCAAAGGCATAAAGAACCATCGATAGAGTGTCATCAGCATACTCCTGATCAACCAAATCGTGCACCCTGTATATCTCTCTGACGTGCATGAATGAAGTCCGAAAGCGCCTCGCCCACAAAAAGGTATAGATAAACTGCCAGCGGGCAGCCCTGTATCACTGAGCGAGAGATGTCAAAAGATCTGCCAACAAAACCCCCAATAGTGACTGCACTCGATGCTGACCTGTAAAGAGCAGAGACTCCAGTGATCCACTGCTGCGGAAATCCCATGCGCAAAAGAGTCCCCTCTAAAAAAGACCAATCCACCCTGTCGTAGGCTTTCTCAAAATCGAGAAACAACAAAGCAAGGGGAGTGCTAGTAGAGCGAGCCCACTCAACAGCCTGGTGATAGCAAAAGATGTTATCCAAGATGCTGCGATCCTGGATAAAGGCAGTTTGAGATCCATGAATGATGTCAGGAAGAAAAGGTCTTACCCGAGCTGCCAGCATAGTCGCAAATATCTTATATACCATCGGGAGGAGGGTAATAGGTCTCCACTGACGCAAAGTGTGGTATCCCCTCCCTTAGGTATAAGAGATATAAGTCCTGAGCAAAGAGAACGTGGCATAGAACCCGAATCATATATCTCCTGTAGGCCGTGAAGCAGAACCCCAGAGATAGCATCCCAATGTGTGACGAAGAACTGTCTGGTGAGACCGTCATCTCCCGGGCAGGAAACGGGATCAAGAGCATTCACTGCCTCTCGTAGCTCCTGCACTGTAAACCTCGAGGAAAGAGTGCGGGCCATATCAGCAGTGACAGAGCGTCTCGTATGAGACCACACAGTATCTCTGGCATCCTCAATCTCAACTGTGACCGGATCAGCACTGAAAAGAGTCTCATAATAGGAAGTGGCAATGTCAAGAACACGGTCTGGGTGTGTCTGCAAAAGTCCCTGGTTGTCCAGAACAGCACGGAGAGTAGTACCAGAGGGTCTCTCCCTGTGTGCAGAAAAGAAGTCTTTATTCATCCGGTCACCAAGCGCTATCCAACGAGCCGCTGTCATGTGACTGGAGAACTCAGATCGTCTCTCCTGAATCTCCCGAATCTCTGCAAGAATCTCAGCATGGGTACCATCATAATGTGCATCACCCGGATGGGACTGTAATAGCCGTTGGACCGAAGCTAGAGGAGCAACCAAGGAGCACACACGCTGGGCCACCGCACGACGACAAGCGGAGGTGGTCTCCCTGCAAGATGTACTCGACTCTGTGATACAGGTGGCAAGAAACTCAACATGTGTGTACTGTGCAGGGGGTCATGTGCTATAGGATCAGCACTCCATATCTGAGAAATACGATCAGATAAATCAGGATCTGAGAGCAATCTGTCCAGAATCCTAGATCCCCGCGGCCTTGCAAGGGGGCGCGCAAAAGTAATATCCAAAGATAAAGGACTATGATCTGATATCGAGGTGCCTGGGCAAATGCAGATGGAGCCACCCAAGAAAGATGCCCAATCTCCAATATAAAATCTATCCAACCTCTCCAGTAAGCGGCCCTGCTGACGGCGCAAGCCCCATGAGAAGCCTAAGGAGCGGGGATGGTGTGCAAAAGAAGGCGTATGCCACGCATCCACAGCATGAATACATAACAAAAATCTCTCCCAAGCATCCTGCTCTAACTGCGCAATAGATGTCAACACAGGGGCAATCTCCGCCTGGTAGTCCTGGGGAGACTCAATGTTGTTGAAGTCTCTCTCTCTCTCTCTCTCTCTCTTTTTTGGAGTATCCAAGGCTATATTATGTCGTACTGTATCCCATAGACCGCCAAATGGCCTCGCACTGAAACGAGACCCAAGCAGGGGTCACCCCTTCCTGGACTCACTTCTCCAGTTAGCACTTTATTATACACTCTTAAAAGACAATAGCACAAGACAAAATAGCAAAAAGTAATTAACAACTCTGAGCATAGATAGATGACACCACACTGAGGCCGGAACGGCCGGCCCTCCCCCAAGGAAATGATATTATTACTTGGGAGAATTTGTTACAAGTACACGGGCCCAAGGCCAGATTTCCAATAAGCAATGCACAATGAAAACAAAGTATCAAACCCAAACATGTTTGTTGATGCCGAGTCTGCAGTCACCAAGGGCTGCCCCGTCCATAGCACCTTCCAGAGTCACACTTCGCGTGCAATCCACCCGTCCCTGGCACTACGGATCACGCCGTGCCAGTCCTAGCGATGGGGCACCCTCACGGAGTTGACTCGGTGAATGGAAGAGGAGTCCAGACATAGGAGAGCAGGAGAATTCCTCATTCTTCGCGATGAAAATCTTCTGGAGCCACCGTACAGCCAGTAGGAAGAGTGAAACAACCTGGGCCACTTGTAGGAAATGCGTATGTCCTAAATCCACGCGGATAACCCCACTGGTTTGACCTGCTATACCTGCTGTACCTGCTGCTGTACCTGCTGTACCTGCTGTACGACCAGAATCAGCAAATAATGAAGGTATTGTACCTGCTGTACCTGCTGGTGTACCTGCTGTACCTGCTGTACGACCAGAATCAGCAATTAATGAAGGTATTGTACCTGCTGTACCTGCTGTACCTGCTGGTGTACTTGCTGTACCTGCTGTACGACCCAAAATCAGCAATTAATGAAGGTACTGTACCTGCTGTACGACCAGAATCAGCAATTAATGAAGGTACTGTACCTGCTGTACCTGCTGGTGTACCTGCTGTACCTGCTGTACGACCAGAATCAGCAATTAATGAAGGTACTGTACCTGCTATACCTGCTGTTGTACCTGCTGTACGACCAGTTTCATGAGAATAATGAGTGCTCCAGCCTGTTTTTCTCTAAATCCCAGCCAACAATTGTGTTTTCTTCCTCCAAAATGCAAGGGAGAGGGCTGGAAGTGAGGCGCCTTCCTCCCATGCAAAAGATTGGGTGTGGAAGGTGGGGTAGGTGGCCAACCCCCACCCCACATGCTATAAAAGGGTGCCCAGGCCAAAAGAGGGTGCCCACACTTATAAAGTGTCCACCTACTTTTAATGAAGTATGAAACCTGTAAGTTATAAGGCTTATAACTTAAAACTCTTATTTAAATAAGGATTTCCCACCTGTTCACACGCCACAAAACCTGTCAGAAGACAAGGCATTCCACGGCTCACGGGAGGGCGTCCCCGACCCCTGAGCTAGACACACATGTCAGGCATGCAAACGAAACCAGTTCACGCGAAAACATTTCAAAGGCAGGCAAACATGAGTGCACAATGCAACATTGTTAAAGGATAATCTCCGTTCATGTACTTGCACAATACTTGACATTTCCGGGCACAAACAGGCCCACCGGAAAGTCAATTCCAGGTACACACACAGTGTACAATCCACCCGTCCCTGGCACTACGAATCACGCCGTGCCAGTCCTAGCGGTGGTAATCCAGAAACATACACCGTGTGCAATCCACCCGTCCCTGGCACTACGAATCACGCCGTGCCAGTCCTAGCGATGGAGCACCACTACGGAGTATGCTCATCCAGAGCCCAAAGCTCACACAAGAAGATAAGAGGACCATTAGATAGCTCAATGGTGACATCTCCCCGTCTTCTAAACAGTTGTCCGCAACTGAAAAGCTTCCAAATAGTCATGGAGAAGCTGCGGATAATCTTTGAAGTAGTCCTCATCAACCCACTTAGCATCAATGGGGAGATAGTTCTTGAACTTCACCAAATAGCGTCTTACAAGCTTGCCTGCAGATAGCTTACGCTCTTTATGAAACACAATCTGCTCTGGTTGCAAAATCTCTTCCAACTCATCCACTTCTGGTGGATCCTCAATGATAGGAAGACTTGGTTCCGGACCCACATACTTTCGTAAGAGGCTAACATGGAAAGCATTATGTATCTTCCAATGAGATGGCAATGCTAAACGAAAAGCAACTTCATTGATCTGCTCAATGACCTTGAAAGGCCCATAATACCTGGATGAGAGCTTGGGAAACATCCTCTCCTTACCAGATCTCTTACGGAGTCTAGCTTTTTCGAATTTCAGCAATACCCAATCATTTACCTTGACATCCAAATGCTTTCTATGCTTGTCTGCAGCCTTCTTATGCTTCTCTTGAGAACGGGCTATGGCTGTCCGTACCTGTGCAAAGGCAACATCCAAGTCCCTGACAAAGTCATCAGCAGCAAAAATCTCATCCTTAGTACGTAGGATGGGAGGCAATACCACTTTGCCATAAACTATCTCAAAGGGAGCCTTCCCAGTAGAAGCATGCACCGTGTTATTGTATGCAAACTCCACAAGTGGCAAATACTTTTCCCACAAAGTCTTTTGATCAGCTACATAGCATTTGAGAAGGTCCAATACGGCTGAATTTGCTGCTTCACTTTGACCATCGGTTTGAGGATGAAAAGCGGATGAAAAATTCAGCTTTGTGCCCATATTGTCAAAAAGTGCTCTCCAGAAGAGACTGGTAGTTCGAGGATCACGGTCACCCACAATAGATTTAGGCATACCATGATGCTTGAATACCTGAGATAAGAAAACTTTTGCCATATGATCTGCCTTGATCGTTTTCTTGACCGGCAAGAAATGAGCTTGCTTGCTAAACCGATCAACGATAGTCCATATAGCATCATTACCTTGCTGAGTGCGAGGCAAATCCATGATGAAATCCATAGCTATACTCTCCCATGGCTGCGAGGGAATAGGCAATGGTAGAAGCAATCCCGGAGACTTCTGACGATCAAACTTGACCTTTTGGCAAATGAGGCAAGCACGTACATAAGCCTCAATGTCCTTCCTCATCCCTGGCCAAAAGAAGTAGCGTTCAACCATATGAGTAGTAGGTAGAATACCTCTATGTCCTGCATACGGTGGAGCATGACATTCTTCCAACACTTTTTGCCTCAAATCTGTGAGCACACAAAGGCAATTATCTTTAAGGAGATACCCATCTTTGATCACATATGATGCATGAGTATGACCAGCCACCAAATCAGGCCATAAATCTGAAAAATCAGCATCTATATGGTACTTATTTTGCATAGACGACAAGTCTCCATGAGAGGCAATTGAGATAGAAGCTACATACGGCTTTCGAGACAATGCATCGGCCACCACATTCTTCTTTCCCGGTGTATGCACAATCTGAAAATGAAACATAGAGAGGAAATTTGCCATCCGCATATGCTTCTCTGAGAGCTTAGTTTGTGTGAGAAAATATCGTAAGCTTTGGTTGTCGGTCTTCACCATAAACTCTGCACCCAAAAGATAGTGCTTCCAAATGGTCAATGCATGAATCACTGCCAATAGCTCCTTCTCATAGATCCCCAAAGAAAGCTCCGTATCACGCAAACGGCGGCTCTCAAATGCCACGGGGTGTCCTTCCTGGTTTAGGACAGCACCTAAACAATCTCCACAAGCATCACATTCCACAAAGAATGGCTTGTGCAAGTCAGGAATGATCAACACGGGCCCAGATATGATTGCATCCTTTAGTGAATAGAAAGCTTTGCTTTCCAATGAAGTCCACTGAAAGGAGACTTTCTTCTTTGTCAACTGATGAAGAGGGGCAGCTATCAAAGCAAAATGCCATATGAACCGTCTATAGTATGAGCATAACCCAAGAAAACTACGAACCTCATGCACTGACTTGAGTTCAGGCCAATTCTTGATAGCCTCAATCTTGGCGGGATCCATTCGTATGCCATCTTGAGAAACAATATGCCCAAGATAATGAATTTCGGAGAGGAAGAACTCACTCTTCTTAGCATTGATGTGAAGTCTATGCTTTCGGAGTTCTTCAAAGACTATGGCCAAATGCTTTCTGTGCTCTTCTTCACTCTTGGAATAAACCAAGATGTCATCGAAGAAAACTCCAGTGAACGATCGATGATCTCTAAAAATCCTGTCCATCATACGGTTAAAAGTGGCAGGAGCATTTGTAAGACCGAAAGGCATAACAAGATACTCGTACAAACCAAATGCTGTCCTGAAGGCGGTCTTATGCACATCCTCTGGTACTACCCGTACTTGATGATATCCACTCTTCAAATCAATTCGGCTGAAATATGCCGAGCCATCCAATCTATCCAAAATATCATCAATACGAGGAATAGGAAACCTATTCTTGATAGTTAGTTTATTTAGAGCCCGATAATCCACACACATACGATAAGAGAGATCCTTCTTCTGCACTAGAAGTACGGGAGAGCAATACGGTGAAGAGCTAGGGCGGATCAAACCTTTTTGCATGAGCTCATTGACTTGCTTCATGATCTCCTCATGCTGTGATGCACTCACACGGTATGCCGGCCTATTTGGTGGAGAACTGCCAGGCACAAGGTCTATACGATGATCCTCCGGCCGTGGTGGTGGTAGCTCCCCTGGAAGTGAATCTGTAAAGCAATCTTCATATTGTTTCAAAAATTCCAGCCTATCACATGTGAGAGAATCAAGAGAATGATCAACATGGTGTACTCTATCACGAACAAAAATCATGTACGAGCAAAGACCCTTTCTCATGGCTTTATTTATTTGAATGTGGGATACAATAGGGATAGAATTCCCTTCCACACCGGCATCAATAACATGCTCTTTGCCCCTATGCATAAATGTGATCCGGTTGGTCTTGTAAGCCTTGCGAGGATCAAGACGGGAGTGCCAAGGCTTTCCAAGCAATACATCACACCCATTTAATGGTGCAATGAGGAAGTTCTCATGGTCCAAATATCCCTGAATATGCATGCGAAGCTTGCCAATAAGGGGTGTGACCTTGACTTGCTTGCCAACAAATGCACTTCCGGCCTCAATCTCCGGTCCCATGTCATCCACACTAATGCCCAATGCTGTAGCCATTTCCAATGATATGAAGTTGTCCGTGGCACAATCATCAAACATAAATAATGCAGGTTGATCTTTGAGCTGTCCCCATGCCTTGCATACCATCCTATCCAAAGCATCATGGGCTGTCCCCCCTTGTACATCGGGCACCATATGCACATTAACCTTGGTTTCCTTTGCATCCTCTTTGCCTGCTTTCTTTGGGCATTGCCGGACCATGTGATCTTTACTACCACAAGAAAAGCACTTACCGTCACGTATATATTGCACCCTTTGTTCCGGAGTAAGTCCATAGTTAGGCCTTTTGTTGGGACGCTTCTTCTCTGAGGTACTTTCAGCTTTTGGAGCTCCCTTAACTTCATTGGAGTCCCTTTTTGGTGGCTGTCCACCCTTATGCAGATTTGGGACAGCCTTGTCCTTCCCCTTTTGAGCATGTCCATCTCTATAATTTTGCTTCAGCTTTTGCTCCAATTGTTCGGTGGCCAAAGCAGCTGAAATGAGCTGTTGTAGAGTGTGGTTTGGGTACAACTCCAAGCCCGATTGGTAAACCGGTTGGAGTCCCGATTCAAACTTTCTCTTGCGTTCCTCATCATTTACCTGCATAATAGGGGAAACTTCCAAGAGTGTTTTCCAAAACTTGGATACATAAGCATGAACTGACTCACCTTCATTCTGCTTAACCCAATCCCACTTCTTGCGGATGTTCTTCTTGGCATTAGGGGGTAAGAATTGGGCATAGAATCTAGTTTTGAATTCAGCCCAAGTGTCCACGGGAGTGCCTGAGAGCTTTTCTGCAAGCCACCAATGAGCGGCCGTGCCCTTCAAGAACATGCTGGCATGCCTCACCTTGGACTTTTCTGAAAAATCCTCATCACTAAAAGCAATGTCAAATTGGGAAACAAATGACATAACCTTGGAAGCATCAAACTCACCATGATATGTCTCGAACTTGACGGATTTGTCCCCGGCTTTGAATTCCTTTTGCTTATGAACATGATGCTCATAATCCCCATGAGTCCTCTTGATTCCACGTTCATGTGGATCAGCCCTGGCATCCATAGATGCTCCTGCATACCTAGGTGGCATACGTGGACGTGAACCATGTGCTGTACCTGCATGCATGTGTGTAGCCCCACCACTTTCTCTTGCAGCATAAGCATGATCCGGAGAGGATGTGGAGATGGGAGCATGAAGAAATGGCTCTTCATGGGAGAGTTCAACAGGTAAAGTAGTAGTACGGGGATGTCGGTGCTCTCTAAGCCCATGAGAAACCTGCAATGATGAAGAATGAGGCTTGTAACGATCATCTCTAGAAGTAATGTTACCTTCATAGGCATGGCTATGCCTCCCATATAAGGTAGAATCACGTCGGGATGTAATGGAAGGCTCCTCTTTGTGGACAGCAGATTTCAGCTTTGGAGAGGCTATCCCAGGCATGTCCACCAATGGAGATCTCTTTATAACAAGCTCCCCATCCTGGCCCTGCAATACATCACCCTTATCCACTAAGAATGAAAGAGCTAGCTCACGAGGTTTCAGCCCTGATCCACGAGCCAAAGCTTCAAAGTCTTGAAAGACGGTTGCCTCCTTTTTCTTTGCATCTAGCACTTGTTGAATGTGTGGGTCCTCACGTAGGCTGGCCAATTCCATCTCCCTAGCATGGAGAAGCTCTCGCATACGCTGAATTTCTGCATTCATGGCACTTGGCTCTTGCTCTTGCTCCTGCATTTTCTCCTTGCCACGGGACGGCTGTCCCAACCATACATGATCACGGGCATAAGGCATCCGTCCACTTGCTTGTGTTCCACTGGAGTGCCCCTTTGAATTTGGCACTTCCCTGCTACTTGCTTGGCTAGCCATAATAAGAGTAAAGTCACTAATGGAGAGTGGTCAGGAAGCCTTTGGATCGTCTCCCAATGTAGAAAAAGGAAGATCCGTGCTCTGATACCACTGAAACGAGACCCAAGCAGGGGTCACCCCTTCCTGGACTCACTTCTCCAGTTAGCACTTTATTATACACTCTTAAAAGACAATAGCACAAGACAAAATAGCAAAAAGTAATTAACAACTCTGAGCATAGATAGATGACACCACACTGAGGCCGGAACGGCCGGCCCCCCCCCAAGGAAATGATATTATTACTTGGGAGAATTTGTTACAAGTACACGGGCCCAAGGCCAGATTTCCAATAAGCAATGCACAATGAAAACAAAGTATCAAACCCAAACATGTTTGTTGATGCCGAGTCTGCAGTCACCAAGGGCTGCCCCGTCCATAGCACCTTCCAGAGTCACACTTCGCGTGCAATCCACCCGTCCCTGGCACTACGGATCACGCCGTGCCAGTCCTAGCGATGGGCACCCTCACGGAGTTGACTCGGTGAATGGAAGAGGAGTCCAGACATAGGAGAGCAGGAGAATTCCTCATTCTTCGCGATGAAAATCTTCTCGAGCCACCGTACAGCCAGTAGGAAGAGTGAAACAACCTGGGCCACTTGTAGGAAATGCGTATGTCCTAAATCCACGCGGATAACCCCACTGGTTTGACCTGCTATACCTGCTGTACCTGCTGTACGACCAGAATCAGCAAATAATGAAGGTATTGTACCTGCTGTACCTGCTGGTGTACCTGCTGTACCTACTGTACGACCAGAATCAGCAATTAATGAAGGTACTGTACCTGCTGTACCTGTTGGTGTACTTGCTGTACCTACTGTACGACCCAAAATCAGCAATTAATGAAGGTACTGTACCTGCTGTACCTGCTGGTGTACCTGCTGTACCTGCTGCACGACCAGAATCAGCAATTAATGAAGGTACTGTACCTGTTGGTGTACCTGCTGTACCTGCTGTACGACCAGAATCAGCAATTAATGAAGGTACTATACCTGCTGTACCTGCTGTTGTACCTGCTGTACGACCAGTTTCATGAGAATAATGAGTGCTCCAGCCTGTTTTTCTCTAAATCCCAGCCAACAATTGTGTTTTCTTCCTCCAAAATGCAAGGGAGAGGGCTGGAAGTGAGGCGCCTTCCTCCCATGCAAAAGATTGGGTGTGGTAGGTGGGGTAGGTGGCCAACCCCCACCCCACATGCTATAAAAGGGTGCCCAGGCCAAAAGAGGGTGCCCACACTTATAAAGTGTCCACCTACTTTTAATGAAGTATGAAACCTGTAAGTTATAAGGCTTATAACTTAAAACTCTTATTTAAATAAGGATTTCCCACCTGTTCACACGCCACAAAACCTGTCAGAAGACAAGGCATTCCACGGCTCACGGGAGGGCGTCCCCGACCCCTGAGCTAGACACACATGTCAGGCATGCAAACGAAACCAGTTCACGCGAAAACATTTCAAAGGCAGGCAAACATGAGTGCACAATGCAACATTGTTAAAGGATAATCTCCGTTCATGTACTTGCACAATACTTGACATTTCCGGGCACAAACAGGCCCACCGGAAAGTCAATTCCAGGTACACACACAGTGTACAATCCACCCGTCCCTGGCACTACGAATCACGCCGTGCCAGTCCTAGCGGTGGTAATCCAGAAACATACACCGTGTGCAATCCACCCGTCCCTGGCACTACGAATCACGCCGTGCCAGTCCTAGCGATGGAGCACCACTACGGAGTATGCTCATCCAGAGCCCAAAGCTCACACAAGAAGATAAGAGGACCATTAGATAGCTCAATGGTGACAGGCACTATGGGCAGAACAAATCAAAGAGAAAAGTACAAAATCAAAAGATCAAGGTGGCTGATGTGATGCATGAAGAATCAGCCACTCTGGCACAGCATAGTGCCATACCATGAAGCCCCTGTCAAAATGAAAGAACAGTGAAGACCGCCCCCAAGTATGAAGAAAATCAAATCTCCGCTGTTGTGTAGCTCTAGAATCCCCCTGTGAAGCATCCCACTCACTACAGAGAGAGCGCAGTAACTCGGACCAAATGATATGCAAGGTGTCCTCTGCAGAGGAAGGCTCGTGACTAAGAACATGCATGCATCGAACCTTCCAAATACACCACAGTGTGATAAAAGCAATAGTGGCAACAATAGGCTCCCTACTCTGGTCAGCAGCATCGCGAACTAATACGGGAATCATGGAAAGTGAACTCCCATAATAAGTCGCAAGGGCCAGTAAATAAACGGGGTATGTAGGCTCCCCTCGAAGAAAAGGTGTGGGCCAGAGAACTGCAGAAGCTAGGAGACTGCACCCCACGTGACATAGCCCTAACAAACACCCACACGAGAGAGTAGGCAAATAGATCTCCAGATCGGCTGCACCTGAGCACAAGTCCAAAAGCAGTGTCTGTGTGACTCTGGCAAGTGAGCGATGCAACGTAAACAAGAAGAAGCATGACCCATCTGTGCTGACCAGGTCCCAATAGCCAACCCAGCATGAGCTACCATCCACATTGACTCAGAACTTACATGTGAATGCATGGGAAAGGCCAAAATGCAGCCATGAGCGCATTCTAATAGCTGCCTGTAGTCATGTGTGAGAAATATAGCTCTGCCAATCGGTACTGAGTACTCCAAAAAGGAAACTACAGGGTCTGATGAAAGAACAGCTGGCCATAACCACTCTCCAGGATCCCAAGACAACCCAGACAATGGACACCCCTCCCAAATCCACAACAATGTCCAAAGAACAATCTCGTCCAGCTCAATCTGTGGATCAACTCTTTGTACCTTGCCTTTGGAACCAACAACGTGGATGCGATGCCAATCGCAAAGGTCAAAGGGGAGGCAGAATCTGAATGCAATAATTTGAAATCATGAAGAACCGCAAAGAGAATATCACCATGACGGGCCTAGGATGGCAGAGAGTCTGTCGTCTCGAAAAAGCCCACCACCTTGCCAAAAAAGATTTGACTCTCCATCTGAGGATCTGCCTCAATCCAATGCTGTGGGATAGCAGTATCAATCTCCTGCATATGAGAAACAACACCCTTGCCAATAGAGTAAGTGGTGGCTATCAAATTTGTATCAAGGCATCGAGCGGCCAGCCAAGACTGTAAAGATGCCGCAGGGCCCCTGGCCCAAGCTGCCCAATCTATGTGATTACGTAAGCCCAACTGTCGACCCTCTACATCTAGAACCCTGGGATTCCAGATGAGAGGCCGACGCTCAATCTCCTCTGTAAGGACCGAGTGCCGATGAATAATGCACTTGCGCAGAGCATGCCAGACCCGAGAATGAAACGCAAGAAGTAAGATCGTGAGAGCTGCATCACTCAAAATGAATCTATAAGGAGCCCAGTCACCTCCCCTAGCGGGGGTCGAGTGCAAAACTGCATGGCGAAGAAAAGATTTCCAAGGCTCGTTCCCACGGAACATTCCCCGAATGATAAATAAGAGCTCTACTCTGTATATCAGGATCAATGATACCCAAACCTCCCTGCGACCGAGGCAAAATGCATGTGTGCCGAGCAACCCGAGCTCTAGTGTCATGGGAACCATCAGATCCAGTCTAGAAATAGTTGCGCACCAAGCGCCTGAGCCTAGAGATCACACCAGGGTGCAGCATCCAACACGAGGCAATGTACCTGATTCACCACAAGAGCCCATCTAGCCAGAGATAAATGATAAGCTGGCCAATGAGTGAGCTTCTTGCGGATGGAATCAAGTACCGGGAAGAACTGCTGGGCGGACTCACATCCAGGCCAATCTGAAATCCCAAATATCTGCATGATTCACCAGGCTGCAACCATGATGAATCCATCTGTTGTCTGTGCCAACAAGAATACCCGATGATTTATTCCAGTTGACACGACCGCCGCTAGCAACATAGAACCTGTCAATCATACCTCGTACTCTATCACGCGTATCCTCAGAGAACTCCGTGATCAAAAGAGTGTCATCTGCCTACTCTAAATCCAGTAGCTCAGTCTGCTGCCCCGCAGCGATCGGCAGATGCAAGCCGGGAATGCGAGTGGACTGAGTGCACAAATAGGATGACAGGGCCTCTGCAAAGAATAAGAACAAGGAAGGAGCAAGAGGGAAACCCTGTCTGACCAATCTGCCCAAGGAGGAGTGGCAGCTAACAAAACCTCCAATGGTGACCGCACTGGTCGCGGAGCGGTAGAGACCTGAGATGCCTCTAATCCATCCGTCTGGAAAGCCCAATCTGGCGAGGGTACCCTCTAGGAAATCCCTGCCGACTCTATCATAGGCCTTCTCAAAATCGAGGAGGACTACCAAACGCTGAGAAGAAGACTTGACCCATTCGGCTGCAGCTTAAAAAGTAAACACATTATCAAGTATGCACATGTCCTGTATGAAAGCTGTCGGAGATCCATGAATGAGTAAAGGCATAAAAGGCTTCAACCGAGCCGAAATCAAATGAGCCATAAGCTTGTAGGAGGAGGAAAGCAAAGTAATAGGTCTCCACTATCGTAGCAAAGTAGGGTCCCCCCCTTTGGGGATAAGTGCAATCAATCCAGATGTCATAGGATGGGGGCATGCTACCAGTATCAAACATTTGCTGTAAACCAAGGAGCAAGGGTCGGTGCAGCAACTCCCAGTACTCTAGAAAAAACTGCCGGGTGAGACCATTATCTCCTAGGCAAGAGGAGGCATCCAAGGAGCCGACTGCAGCCCGAAGCTCTATATCCGTGAACGGACGCATAAGGGAAGCAGACATGTCTGGGGTGACTACCATAGGCACATGAGACCAGACCTCATCTCTAGCATCAGCAATCTCAAAAAAGAGTCTCAAAATAATCAGCTGCCAAGGCTAAAACTGCATCGGGCTGTGAGTACAATACCCCATCCGAGTGCCTGATGGCTCTCAAGCAAGAACCAGAGGGGCGCTCTTGAAAGGTGGCAAAGAAGTCCTTGTTCATAGTATCAGCTTTGGTAATCCACTGAGAGACCGAAGCATGATAAGTGAACTCAGCCCTTCTTTCCAAAACTAGAGAGAGCTCTGCCCTAGCCTCACTCTCCTCCTGAGCAAGATAGGAATCCTGTGAGTGCTGCTCCTATAGCCGATGAATAGAGGCAAGGCAAATATGGAGGCCCTGCTCACTGGCAGTCAAGAAACGTCTCCGCGCAATCGCATGATGACGACACGTCTCACTAGAGACAGCAAGGCAATCCAAAATAAAATGTGCGTAGTCTAAGGGGGGGACCTCAGGAGAAATACGTCAGATGTCCTCCAGTTGGATATGCAAAGTGTTAGAAGACAAAACCACATCTGGAATCCTGCAACCCCAGTGAGGAGCATCCGGCCTCTGAGCTACAATGCGGATAGAGACAGGAGCATGATTTGAAAGCGCAGTGCCTGGCCATATCATCATAGAACCACCAATCCTAGATGCCCATGCACCAATGTAGAAGCGATCCAATCTCTCCAATAGCCGACTGGCCTGTCTACGAAAACCCCATGAAAATCGAAGGTACCCTTTGTGTGCAGAAAAAAGACTACTCATGGCACGCATCTGAAAGTCTCAAAGCAAACAGGAACCTGTCCCAAGCATCAATCTCAACTGTAGCAATCTCAAACAAATGAGGAGTGTCAGCACGATAGTCAGAGGGAGATTTAAGGTTATTGAAATCCCCTCCCACTATCCAAGAGTCCACAGGTGGCAATACATCCACAATCTCATGCCAGAAATCTGCTCTCAGACGAGCATCCGTAGGCGCATAAACACATAATAAACCAATCAACTGATCACCAATCTGCATCGAAACCCATATGCATCTACCAGTAATCAATGTCCCGTGGTCCCTAACACGAGATCCAGCGCGGGCCCACCAAGAAGCAACACCTCCACTGCAAGACATCACTCCCGTGGCAGGCTCCCAAAAAGTGTTCGAGTTGCCTGGGAGAATCTTCCCACAGGATTGTGTGTCTGCCAGGGAGAGTTTGTGCTTCTGCACAAATAAAACATCCACCTCACCAGCCACATATCTGTGCAAATCCTGTCTCAAAAGAAGTTTCCTCGCACCACACTGGCGAGAGCTATGTAACCCATTGGTGTTCCAAGTGACAATATGCAAGTCCATCATAACAGTAAAGACCACAGCAAGCATACATCATTGGCAACCCACAATGAGCATACATCTAGTAACCCACAATGAGCATACATCTAACTGCGCTGGGCCGCTGGCGCTTGGCCTCTGGCCGAGAAACTAGCTGATCAAACCTCCCTGAGTCTGGAGGAAGCAGAAAGATGTCTCCCCCAGGTCTAAAATCAAGTGTCGAGCTAAACCATCTCTACACATATGGTTGAGAGCATCTGAGGGCCTTGCAGATTCTCTTCACTGACCACTGAAGAGTTTTCGAGGGAGGGGACCAGGAGTCTGCAAAACAGAAGAGCACTGGTAAGACATATCTACAAAGACCATTCTCTCATTTCGCCCTACCAATGCAGTGGGTGATCTGGAAGAGTGAGATATCAGCTACAAGTGCAGGTGCCCAGTGAGACGCTGCAAAATCTGAGTGCATGTGAAAGAAAGGGCCGAATCCTCTGACTAGTCCTCCTGCTGCCCAGTGAAAGGTAGGAGGAAAGAGAGGAAAGGAATCCTCTCACACTATGGAGCAAGCAGGGTCTGATGACGAGAGCAGTATACTCGGATCTCAAGAGGGCCAGAGTCATCCGCACTAACACCTGCCAAATCAAAAACGCCATGATATAGGTGCACTGTCCATAAATAACTATGAAACCTCCTTCCCCACAGGGGGTGCCTATCTCGGGGCTGGCAAGAGCACCAAGGCCCGAGAGGGCGAAGAAGGAAGTACTGGAAATTCTGTATCCATCGCACCAAACCCAGCAAAAGGAGGAGGTATAGGAGGTCCCAGAGGAGGAGCCGAAACGTGCACCTCCTGCGGTGAAGCAGGAACCAAGGAAAGGCAAAGGTCCTCCTGAGAACCCTCCTCTGACACAATGAAAAGTGAAGGGGCAACCTGCTGCTACTATCTCTGAGCACTAGAAGAGGGTGGGGCATCCCGAGTGACTGGTGCCCTAAAATGATGACGACGATCAACTGTGCGCCAGCCCCGTCTCCGGGGGGTGGGTAGCACACGGCTACTAAGGGGTCGCGGCTGCTGCTGCTGCGAAGTGCGACGCGGATGCTGTGCCTGAGCCTGCTATCTGGGGCGTCGAGTAGGGTGAGGCCAATCATGAGCTAAGTGTCCAAAAGACTAGCAGCCCAAGCACTGGTCCGGTCGGCCAGTGATAGATACGCTGGCGAAAGGAGAGTTGTATAATCTGACCATCTATTTTGTATTATCTTGGTCTCATAGGTCATTCTAGACGTTAATATAACATTTCATTTCATTTCTCTCACTTTGGAGGTAATCTGACCATCTATTTTGTATTATCTTGGTCTCATAGGTCATTCTAGACGTTAATATAACATTTCATTTCTATTTCTCCCTCATTGTAGCACATCAAATCTCGCATGAAACCTCATGTTGTACAGTAAGCATGCCATAAATATAAAGTAATACCGAAAGGGGCACCAAGGTTTGAGGCTAGTATCTCTAATGCAGAAGCATGCTAGCTCCCATGTGCAAGTGTTCGTGAAGTTATTTAACGTGTTCTTCTCATTTTTTGAAGTGTTCTTGATCCCCCACCACCCGTTCAAGTTATTGAGGCTGATTTCAACTATACAAGCCGGTCATCTCAAAAGTAAGAGCTGTAAGAGTCCGTTCAAACTGTAACTGCATGCAAAGTGTAACACACAGCCGATGAAACTACTCTATCCACCACTGATAGAGAACCGTAACTGAAGAACACAATCATGCTCACTTGAGGGTGTGCGCATAGTAAACTGAAAGCAAAGAGAATGTTGGTAACGGTGCAAGCTACTTGATGATGACCCTTCATCCTCCCTCGATGACACAATCTTGCTGACTTGAGGGTGTACGCATAGTAAACTGAAAGCAAAGAGAATGTTGTAACAGTGCAAGCTACTTGATGATGACCCTTCGTCTTCCCGCAATGTTACTCTTCATCTGCTCGACGGGTACGGCAAGGCTTGTTGCTGCTAACTGCCTCTTAAGCAATTCTATCACCCCCTGAGTTCTTGACTTGTGAGTCCGAAAAACAAAGGGTTCTTTATACAGGTTTGGTTTTTGAGTTCTAGATCGAGCAAGATCAAAAATCAAAAACTGGAAAATCAATAACTCACCAAAAATGAGTGCTTTTGGTGAGAAATTGACCCCAAACCTATAAAGTATCAAAACCCCTTATTTTCTACATGAAATTTCATGATTCTAAGATTCTGAATGGATGCCTATGTGGCTCGTCTAGAGACCTAGAGACTCTCGCAGACGGCATAGGGCAACTTTAAAAAGTGGCCTAAATGCAAGCAGGTTTCTAGGTACTGTGGTGTGCACTAACATGCACCTTGCTGGTGACGGTAACCTGCGCGTCGAGAGGTGGTGCATGTAACACGAAGCATTTGGGCTTCCATTTCAACCACATCTGAAGTGGGGGATCTATCTAGTCGGCTTTACTCGCATGTCCAACTCCAAGGTCATCACCACGATCCATGTGTGTGTGTTGGGGGGGGAGGGGGGTTAGGAGGGGGCTATTCATCATGACATGGTTCAGACTACCATACTTAACCAAAAACTCTTTACTAAAAACCAAACATTCACCTAACTCCTAAACAAGCAAAAATAAGAGAATTTTACAACACCTTAATTCTTAAACTAAGCTCAATACTACAAATTAAAGCACTTCACAAACAAAGCACCTGCTCTTGAAGTTGATACTCCTGGCTTTTCTTCCTCTAGCAGGCTTTCTGCCATCTTCATTCTAGATTCCACTAGACGTTCATACTCTTCTTTCAACATTGTTAGTGCATCCGCATAGGCAGGAAGGTTCATGTCATCGATACCAATGAGAGCGCCTTCTTCTATCACGTTGAGGAACTCCTCCAATGGACCAGGACTCACAGCCGGACACCAAAAGACCATGTCAGATGTCTGCCGACCTTTGGCGAAGCAGATGAGACTTTGCCTTCTGACTTTGCAAGTGAATACATTTTCTGAAATGCTCAGCTTTTGTTTTGTCCTTAGATCTTTCACACGTAGGTACTGCTTCTTCGGCATTGATGTTGCAGCTTACAGACATAGACATTACTGACTCTCTCTCTCTCTCTCTCTCTCTCTCTCTCTCTCTTCTCACACACACGCACACTCACAACGCATGATCTCTCTCTCTCAAGCGCAGGTTGCAGCTCATACCTGTAACCTACAGAGGTTGGGCACTGGGCAGTGGGAGGAGGGCTGCGGGCAGGCTGGGAGTCAGGACGAGGAGATGGCGCGGCAGTAGCCGGCTCAAGCTTGTTACACAGCACGCTGCAGCAGACACAAGTGTTAGCTTCAAGTTTCAACTCAGCTTAAGTTAGGCTTTTTTACACACGGCGCCCCAATCGCAGCCCATTACTGGGGTACTCAAAAAAATACGTTGCCCAACCACACACACCCTCACTTGGGAAAAAACAAAAAAGCAACGTTCGGTTGGAAAAAAAAAAAGGCTGCTGAAAAGGTTACTATTGTCAGTCTGCACGAGTGAAGGTGATGGCGGGAAGAAAAGCTGTTGGAGGAGTGCAAGGGTGCCCAATGTTGGACAGCAAATGTTGGCTGTCCAACTTTAGGCACCACTTGGGCTCGCGTTGGCAGCCCCGTCAGCAGGTGTAGTATATCTCCCAAATCTTTGTCAGATAGCTTCTTTCCAACTATCCCATCTCCAAAGATGGCTGACTCAACAAGAATCTCTTTAGCCAATTTATGTTGCATGGCTTTCGGTCTACCCAAAAAATCTTATTGTACCATCTCTTTTTGACCTTGACCTCATCTAGAGCCATTCTTGTGATTCCTAATGCAACAAGGTGCATATCAGAGCCAGTGTATAGAATTGCTCGTGTTACTTTCTTCCCTATTTGTTCAGAGGGGAAGCACATCACCAAGCACATGGGAGGTGTTGAGCAATAAAAGCACTTCAAAGTATCATAGCTTTCCACATTTCTCCCAGTAGGACCAACTTTTGTCAAACGACCAATCCAATGCGGCTTATTATTCTCCCTTGACCTCTTCAATCCATCATACAGTACATTAGAGCACGCTAAATACCCCCACATCTTCTAATCCTAATTGTCCCCATGAAACTGGAAACATTGCTTGTCATTTCATCTGTCCACACATGGCCATCAAATTTATTTTCTAGGCCAACCATTCTATTACTAGCCTTGGCAAATGGCAACTCAAACATTATATTCCCATTATATCTTGTAGGGAGCTCTTCAACCTGACGGATTTCTCTGATCAGATCAAATGTGATTTGGAGTGAATTCTGCACAGGCAAAATTTTCAACATCTCAACAACACTCATTGTATCTGAGGTCTCAATGTTGAAAAGGGGCTCCAGTTTTACTCTATCCTCAGTCCCCTTAGCATCAACCAGTAGGTCATCTGTGGAGACTTGTGATGGAATTTTGTGTCCATTAACCACAAAGGTTCTCCCAAACTGAATGTCCAGTTGAAAGAAATTTTCATCTCCTCTTTTAATAGTTGGCATCTCAAATGAAAGGCCGTTAGTCTCAGCACCAACTATCTGATGTAGAGTTATTGAATCTTCCTTCAATCCAAATGTTAATGAGAGATAATGTTTGGAAACCTCAATGATACCATTCGTAGTTGCTAGCTCTACATGCTTCTTTTTAGCTTCATCTCTCAGACAAGCCGTCTCCATTGTAGAAAATGGTATTAAGGTTATGCTATAGCAAGGTAAGCGACAGCATGAATCTCTTCTAGCACGAAGTCCACAAGCACCACCAGGTATAATATTTAATTAAATTTAGATTGTGTCAAAATACTAATGACAACAAAATATCTTTTAATTAAAGGGCCACCCCACTCCAATATTTGTTGAAACATGAAAATCCTATCTTCATCATTGCATATGTATTTATTATTCTCTCTCTCTTGGATCTCTCTCTCTCTCTCTCTCTCTCTCTCTCTCTCTCTCTCTCTCACACACACACACACACACACACACACACACATGTAAGCCTCTCTCTCTCTCTCTCTCTCTCTCTCTCTCTCGCACGCACACACACACACACACACATATCAATTTATCAAAGCATTAAGCCATAAATGGCTTGAATTACATACCACACTTGGTATTTTACTCCATTGAATACCACACTTGGTATTTTCATACCACAATTAGTGTGGGCAATTAAATTACATACCACACTTGGTATTTTACTCCATTGAATACCACACTTGGTATTTTCATACCACAATTGGTATGGGCAATTAAATTTATTCTCTACTTGATTAGGTGGGAAACTCAGCTTGGCAATATCTTGGTCTGAACATTTTATTTCTACCTAACCCTCTACCTCTTTACTCTAATACACATGGGTGTCCATTACTAAGGATTTATTTTATACACACATTGACCTATACCCAAATACTTCCTTGCAATTTTAGTAATCAGGGACACACACACACACACACAAACACACATATATCATTTTAGTAAGCATCTTGCCATAATTGGCTTGAAATTCACACCACACCTGGTATATACAATTTTTTAATACCACAAATGGTATTACCATACCACAATTGGTATGGAAAATATTCTTCAAGTGATTTTTAATTGCAAATGGTATGTGGGACACTAACTCTTACATTATTATAAAGCTTTCTAATTTTAACTCTTTTTCCCTACCTATGTATTATTACCCTTGTAGTATGCATATATAAAAAGATCACATATTTTCTTGGTAATGGACACATGGTCTGAAACCTAGTAACCTAAATTAAAATCTATATTAAGCTTGACTTTGAAGCTAGACATTCTATTCTAGACATAGAAAATGGTTATTTTTAACTATAGTGTGGGAAGGTATTCTTAGCTTTCTATTTTTTAACTACAGTGTGGGAAGGTATTCTTAGCTTTCTATTTTGAAACTTTTATCCTATGCATGCATGTAAGGTAGCTTTGCATACTTTATTGTAATGTGAAACCCTTTTGCCCTCAAATGACTTCTGAATACCATAAATGGTATTGACATACCACAATTGGTATGCAATATATATAATTTTGTAAAAAAAGTGATGTTTTTAATTATAATTTCTATGGTGGGACACTAAGTCTTACATCACCTAAACTATAAAGCTTTCTATTTTAGCTCTATTTCTTTACCTGTTTACTATTACTTCTCTATTATGCTCTATTCACTCCTCTTTATCGCCACAATAATTTTCTTTGCAAGAAAATAAAAATATTGGTGGGTTTTTTTTTTAATCCGACCCGCTTCACTCACTATTTCTTAATGCAAAAAAGCAGATCTACATCCTCTTCATAAATACACCCTCCCCTTGGATCTTCACCCCATATTACTGTGGTTCACAGTTATGGCTCAGTTAGAGTGCCATCACACTCTACTAGGGCAATTAAGTGAAGGTTTTCTTAAGTGAAGGTTTTGTTTTATTATTGATGCAATGATTTTTTTGAAATGATACCTTCATAATTGAGTTATTTGAGCTTTTGCTTTGTCGCAATTCTTCTTTAACCAAGCAAATAATTTAATTAACTATAGTGACTGTTATGGTATAGTCTTTTTATTGTGCATGTATTGGCAGGTTTGGTCCTTGTTATTTACCTAATAAATCAAAATTGTATAATTTGACTTCAAAAAAGTATTTCAAAACAGGCTTTAATAAGCAAGATGATAAATAGTTTTCTTGATGTTAATAAGCAAGATGGTTTTTTCACTCTTACTGCAGGATATTATTCAAACTTTAATAGGATTTGTTAAATCTAAAATTTTGGAAGATGGCTCTAATTTCTATTTTGTGTTATGTATTATTGCAAAAAGCTTCCCAATTATAACTACAAAAACCTTGTTTTATGGGTCATAGTTAGCAATAAGTATTGATTTCATTTTTCAGTAAACAAGTGCTTTAGGCACTTAATGCATTAATTATTCAAATGCTCTTCATCTAAACACATTAGTTGACTTAATAAACAATTAAAATTGTTCCCTCTGTAAAGTGGAATTCGCTCTTTTAGCAACTGGTGCTCTTACACACTTACACTTACACACACACCCATACTCATTCTCAATAACACACTCTTGAAGCCATTTCTCTTTATGCTTAACTATTGGTATTAATTGGAGTTCATGTTAGACTCTGATTAATTTTGGAAGATGAAAAGGGTTGAGCTAATGTTTTTCATACTTGTTAGCTTCCTCCTTGCTAGCTTTGCGAGCTCTCTCTCGCTCTCTCCCTCTCTCTCTCTCTCTCTCTCTCTCTCTCTCTCTCTCTCTCTCTCTCTCTCTCTCTCTCTCCTACTTGCACACCCATTTCAAAATTATATACTCATATACTCTATACTAAGTAGCTCTTATAAGCTTCCTTTTATCTAGTTTCCTCTCTCACTCTCTCGATAACACATAATGTGTTAATTTAAATTCATGGTGGATTAAAACATATAGCATTATACTGCTAGTATGATTTCATACCCAAAAAATTAATTTTTTGGTCAAGGTATATATGATTATTTTAATTTAACCTACATGGAATTTCATTTTATCTTTAAAGTTTGAATATTATAGTAATTAGTTATAAAAGATACACTACTCTCATTAAATTGATTAATTTACTAGATTACACTACTCTCATGAAATTGATGAATTTGTTAGATTGAGAACCTTACTTTTACTTTATAGTAAATAAATATTATGATCACATAAGTAAACCAGTTATCTTGTATATTGTATATTCCTTTAGAGCCTCTAATAAAAACATCTATTACAAGTGCTGCTTATAAGTTAGGAAGTTCTACCTCTCGTCCATCCCTTAGCTGTATCACTTTTGGGTTTTTCTTCGAATTCGTCGAGCTCATCGGAGGTGTCATAAAAAATTTGATCGAGTGGATCAATGTTTTCTATCTCGCTCTCCTCACTCTTTTGCTTTATTGTGCTGGTGGTAGGTACATCTCTTACGGAGATCTCATCGTGTATATTCAAGTGAACGATCACTTTGATAACCTCTTGCACTCTTTCCTTGGCGTTGTTTCCATTGTTATCTTCTTGATTGTTGTCTTCTGCGTCATGAAAGACTTTAACCATCTGTAGGGGGACAATGTCGTACCCTTCTTCATCACAGAACCCACTATCTAGGATGGCGATAACTTGTTGCCCTTTGTAGGGTTCACAAAAAACTATTATTTAAACCAATGGAAAAACGCCCTACTCTAAATTCAATCCGGTTTTTCCCAAATTTAGCCGGTTTGAAAAAGACATTACAAATTTTTCTTCGGTTTTTTCCAAGTGTAGCTTAGTTTGTCTTGCATTCCTGCATTGCATTCCCGAAATATTACACAAATTTACAAGATAATATATATATATATATATATATATATATATACACACACACACACATAAATACCTAGTACGTACGTACGTACATACGTACATACATACATACCTACGTACATACCTACGTACCTACCTACCTACCTACATACATACATACATACATACATACATACATACATACCTACATACGTAAATACATACATACATACATACATACATACATACGTACCTACATACCTGCATACATACTTGCACATACATACATACATACATACATACATGTGTGTGTGTGTGTGTGTGTATGTGTGTGTGTGTGTGTGTGCGCGCGTGTGTGTGTTTGTGTGTAATTTTTAAAGGATGTATTTTTCCCAAGCCCGCCAGTAAATTAAGGGTGGATATCACCCTTGCCTTGAAAATAAAGAACTATTTGGATTTTTCCTCCTTTAAAAAAAAGGAAAAGCCTTTAAAATTTTCCATAAATTGCAAAAATTGCCTTGAAAAAATACATTAAAGGTGGGTTTTTCTTGAACACTGGCCCTTTGTATTTTATGGGAATGGTAGTGTTTGTGTCCTCCCCTTCGTAATAATCTCCTACTTTGTTGAGAGGAACTGGCTCGTACTTCCCTTTGAATGGTTTATCCTTAAAGATAGGAACTGTGTTTGTCATAGGTATGTTTACCCCGAGTTTCCTTAAGTAGTCCCCTACCTCTTTCCATGCTTCTGGCCTATTTTTTAGTACGTCTGCTAAAGGCATAGTACACTTGATTGGTGTTGACAAGATGGCTGCCAGGTTTGATATATCTAAGGCTGGAGGTGAATGGAACTTTTGGGAATGTAATTTTCGGACCTCAGAGTTTGCCTCATACTCTCCTTAATAAGAGGGTAGAGTTTTCAATGTTTCAGCCTTAATTACCTTAGATTTCTCAGATCCTACATCCCCATACTCAGAACATATTTCTAGATCAACCATTTTTTGGTCAAAATCTATTTCTTGAAGAGGTGGTTTGGTTTCATCCCTGTTTTTGATTTCTTTAAGTTGTTTTACCGCCTCCCATAGTCTATTTCCCCAATCCTTGTCAATCTCTGGGATGCTAGTGTTGGGAATTATTTTCCTCCCTGTTTGGTCTCCGTTCGATTCTAGGTTGATCTCTAAGGATCCTTGTTCTTTGTTGTTTTTGGGTAAGCTTGTTGGGTTTTTGTTGGCCAAAGAATCCTCTTTTTACTCTTGTGAGATCAAAGGAAGCTTTCCATTTCCCATGTCGTTTTCATCTTGGTTTGTCTCAAAATTCTTTTGTTTGTTATTGGTTTTCAATTGCTCTTCCAAGGTTTGAGTGGCCTTGACTAGCTGTTCGAAGATTTCTAATTGTCTAGTTTCCTTAGCTAGGTTTGGGTAGTGTTTCCATCTTTCTTCTAGAGTTTCCAATGGTTTCAACCGTTCTTCATATGCTTGCAAAATCGCATTTAACGGTTCGAAGTGTACGGTTTGAAGTGTTTCTTTGCAAGCACTGACCCGGCAGGTTGCCTCTCTGTTTCTTTTTGGATTTCATTGTTTGCTTCCGTCGGGAGTTCTTTTTCAAGGTTAGGAGTGTTCTCTTTTGTCTCGTTTTTCTCCCCTTGGGTGTTTTGTTTTTGGCATTTCCGGCTGGCTACTCTCCATTCTCGTCTAGCTTTCCAACTCTCCTTTTTGCTCTTTTTATTGCTCTCACTATGCATGGCCTCATCTTTGTTTTCTATTCTACGTTCGTCTCTTGCCTTGGCTTGGGCTCTAGTGATGACCTTGAGTGGTATGAGTACGTTGGATTCTGAAGAGCTTGGTGTTTCTGTTGATGGTTTCATATCTATAAAGTTTAGGACTACTGGAGCCTTTCCTTTGACATGAGGATTCAGTGGGCAATCTCGCACTAAGTGCTTGACTCCACATTCTACACAATATCTTGTCAACAGAGGAAGCCCGGGCACTGCTGGCTTGTCTCTTCTAGGATGTGGACATTCTCTTACCCAATGTTCTCCTCAGTTATAGCATGGACCGGGAGGTGCACCATGGGGTGGTCTAGACTTGTAAGGTCTAGGTCCAGGTGGTCCTCCTTGTCTAGCCATATTGTTGGCTATAAACCAAAGGATATTGTGGTCCATTTGGTAGTTTCCTTCTGGGATTGCGCTTGAGGCGTCATTAGGTATGTTGATCAAGGAAGCATAGTTTGATTGGCTCTCTAAATTTTCCTCCTCATAGTAGTTGACTAGAACTAATGCTCCGTCAAAACTTGTGTCACTGGGCTGGATGTATCTAACTATTGCTTGTTCTGGCAATGGAGGCTGTTGTCCTAAGACTGGTTGAGCCCTCTCTATGCCTGGAGCCATGTAGTTTGGGTTTCCAACCCTTGGTGCATAATTCAAAACTTGGGCTACACCCGTTGGATTTTGATACGTGTTTTGCTCTCTTAGATGTCGTATTCGATGGTAGCAGTCCGTTGTTTCGTGATTTGTCCATTTGATGCAGAAATCACACCATTTGTCCGTTCTTGGTGGTTTTGGGACTGGGCTGAATTGGCTTGGGGAGACATTGGGTTGTGGGATGGTCTCCTCCACATACCTCGCATCGTAATTGAGGTGGTTGAAATGTTTGACTCATTCTCTTCATGATCATCTTGACCATGGCCTTGGTTTCCCCTAACTTTGCTCTTTCCATGTCACTTCCTGTTCTGATGCTTGAAGCATCTGATCGGCTTGTTTTTTCCGTAGATGTCGCAGTTATCGTCCAAGTCAATGGCATCCTTTATGCAATCATTGAGCGTTTTATGCTTCATGCCATAGAGGTTTGCGTGGAGATTTTGTTTTAGTAGTCCTTCTAAGAAGATGGATACTAACTTCTCTGGTGTTGGCAATTCTCTGGTTTTATGCTTCATGCCATAGAGGTTTGCATGGAGATTTTGTTTTAGTAGTCCTTCTAAGAAGGTGGATACTAACTTCTCTGGTGTTGGCAATTCTCTCTGAGGGCATCGTGCTATGTATTGCCGTAAGCGGTTGGCACAGTCTCGTACTGACTCTTTCTCCTCTTGTTTGAACTTTTGTATTAGTTCACTGACGCTATGCTTGATTCCCGTTAAGGTGTGGGCTACTATGAAGTCCCTTTGGAGCAAGTCCAAATCAAGATACAAACTAGTATCTAGTGTTTGAAACCATGGTAGAGCTTTTCCCGACAAAGTCAATCCAAATCCCTCTTTGAGGACATGAAGATCTATGACTTCTTTAGCTCTTACAACTTGGTTGAATGAGGCCAAATGGTCATATGGATCTCCTGATCCATTGAACTTGGTAACCCACTTTTGAAAATGGGATGGCCTTGTCTTGTTTTTGGAAGTTCCCCAAAACATTCCAGGCACACTTGGAGATGCCAAGGGATGGTGGTGTATGGATATTGGTGGTCCTGTTGGCACTCTTGCTGCCGGATGACCACTCGTTGCATGTGATGGACCCGATTCAACCGGTCTAGGTCCGCTTGTCCATAGTGTTCATGCGAATGAAACTCTTGGACCACTTGGTGTCGGCCTAGGCATGGGCATAGGAGGAGCACTTGGTGTTGGCATTGGTATGGATGTAGGAGTTCTAAACACAAAGCTTGAAGTACTCGTCTCTGGTCTTCTAGTCTCTTCTCTAACAATAGGTTTTCCTAGGTAGGTAAACTCTAACATCTTGTTCTCGAGTCTCATCCCCCATTCTATCCCAAATTTGTCTAGAAACATGATTGAAAACCCATTATCTGTGTTTGGTTTGTCGAAGACATACAAAATCTTTTGGGGTGTCAAAGCTATATGTGGGAGGATAATCTGCTACATAATAGAAATGAGAACCGACGTCCTCAAGTTTGTATACAGCCTTTTGGGGGTCATCTACAAGGGTTCTTTGAGCTAACAGAGAGTTGACCAACCTTAGCTTAGTTAGGTCCACTCTATGAGTAGGTACATCACACCGTTAGTACTCATGTAGTGATCCCCTTGATAGCTGACTCGCGGGGTATGTTCAAAGTTAGAGGGATGATCCTTGACCTTTACCGCATACCTTTATCGCATATCGGTGGATAAAATCTCTGTAGATTTAGGCTCCGTGAACATTTTCCATACAAGGTGTAGTAACCAAATATGGCTATTAAAATGGCTGAAGCATATGCAATTCCAACAAGAAATAAAATCTTGCTGAGAGATATTGGCAGTGACACATGTTTAGGATGCAAATTAACAGCTGAGACCCCCCTTCATTTGTTCAAAGACCGTGCCGTAGTCTACGGGCTAGCTAGGAAGACTTTTAGATGGGTGAAAACATTATCAAGAATAGCATTCTCAAAAAAGGATCTTGTCATTGGAGGAAAATTTGCACTGAATAGTGACATTACCACTAGCCTTCAAATGTTGAGATATTGTTATTGTAAAAGGTGCGGGATTCAATAAATAAAAAAAATTCAAAGGAAGCAGGAGTACCCATTTTTTGAAGAAATAATGAATGAATACACAGTTTTGTCATAGAGTGTAATAAGTAAGAGGGAGGATAAGGAGTCTGCTCACTAGTCCTTCGACTAAGTCATCTAATTTTCTCTTTTGTCCAAAAAAAAATGGTAGGTTCCCAATCTTCATCACAAACTTTACAAAGCCGGACATCCCCATTACAGTGGATGAGCAGGGTAGGTCTCATTTTGCGGATGAATCTAGTCATTTAGAGTGGGGAGACATATTTGGGATGGGGAGGGAGATGGTATGGATAGTGGTGATCCTCCTAACAAAATACAGGAAGGTGAGCCGTACTTAAGCTTTGGCAGTAGTCGAGACGTTCCTCCACTCGCTCTACAGGTTCCAGGTACATTTTGGCAGTTGAGACTTGCATCAATGAGACAATTACAGAGCACAGTGTGGTTTACACTACCGCAGGAGATTTTATGTGTTGATGCGCTTGAGCACTATGAGTGTCGGTGAGCTCTTTTGAGAGTGTTTTCTCCCCGCAGGGAGCTCCTTTTGGTCCAGGTTTGGTGCACTTCTCTTCGACATTGGTTTATGTGCATTGCCCTTGTACATGTTATAGAGAAGATAACTCTTGTTTATGCTTTGATAGCATCATGTGTGTTGAGATTTTGCTCCAGATATAGGGGATACTCTGTCGGATTTTCCCACCACTAATTAAAGAGAGCTCCTACGCATAATCAAGTAATAAATGAGAAGATTAAGCTAACCCACAAACCCACAATCAACTAATCAAACTTTAGCATACATCAAAAAGAGTAGAGAGCATAAGGGCTAGAATGCCCACATTCACACATAGACATAAGCTTAAGCATAAACAACAACTTAATTAACAAAGAGATTAGAGAGCAAGAGAGTGTTCATCTTCATTGTATTAACAAGCTTATAGCATACAAGCCATAGCTCAAAGGTGTACAATGGTAGTGGAGGAGATGGGAGATATGGGAATGCTAGTGTTCTCTTTGCCAAGCTCCTCAATAGCTCACTCAACCAAATGATAAGTGGAACCCCTAATCCTCTATAAAAGTGGCTTACATAGAGTTTTTATAAAGTTGTTCACACTTGATCGGCCGGCCAAAGGAGGCTAAAACCCTAAAATTTCTTGCATTAAAACCTCGAAACTCCTTGAGCCCACCAAAAATAGGAGAAAATCCCACAATAGTATTACAATGAAATTGGGATTTTATTTGAGTGACGGGATTCTCATAATGATTAACACTTAAATATTTCTCGTACCCATGGAACAAATAAAATTCCTATTTGTAGCTCGATGCTCCATTTGATGAAGTTGAGTGCTCGAATCAAAGGGGTTGACATAAGCTTCATAACAAACAAACCCACATGTCCCTCTATGAGGCTAAAAATAGTAACTTTCCTATTTTGGCATATCTACCGCTCCTGTTTTGGCGGTCTTGACTCATGTTCCAGTATTCCCAAAACATTCCCCCCTTCCTAAACTATGTCCATCCTTGGACATGCTTTGGGATGGAAGTCCCTAGTTCTGTTAGGATGGTTGTGCCTGTGGTAGTGAAGATGATGCTGCTTGTAGATTAGGATGTCCGCTTGGTTTGTTGTAGCCTTCTTGATTGTCGTTGGTTGATCACTGCTTTGTTTTTTAGAAAGAAAATGAAACTGTGGTGCTTGACACCGAATGTGGCCAAGGGAAAAAAACCCTGTGGGGAAAAAGTGCCCTCAACTTGTCGATCTTATTATGTTATTGTGGGAGATGTCTTTGGTGGTGTGTCATGCTGTATTTTTGTGCATGGGTGGAAGCAAAAAGTGTGTCTAATGCATGTGTTCAAGAGTGAAACACCTTATATGCTTTCAAAGATTTTACAACTAAACAGTATGTTGTGCGAGACAAGAGTAATGAAGGGTTCTTTTAGGAGTAAATGTAGCACATGAAGCACTTGGAAATGCTCCAATAGCTTTCAAAACTCCTAAAAGGGTTTTCATTGATAAGGCTTACTTTCTTTGTACCTACAATTGAACATTTTGGTGATTCCTAGACTTGTGTATAGCTTGTTTGAACCTGTTATCCACCTGTAAGTTGTTGTGGTAAGCATGTTATTTTGTGGTGCAGTGTCTGGGTGAGCTAGCAAAGAGTGCCTAATGCGTAATGTCCAAATGTGGGACATTCTATATGCTTTTCATAGATTAATGCATTTGAAAGCATATGCAATGCAAGAGAAGTCTATGGGTACTCAAGAGATGAATTATAGCAACTTTAACACTCAAGAGCATCTAAATGGCTGCTAACCATCAGTTAAGTGGCATTTGTTGACAAGGATATCACACTCACTCACCTCTCAGTGCATTTGTGCTTTGTGTGAACTCTCATTATCTTCGATCCATAAATAGACTTAGACTTCAACTCTTATGCCCACCTCATCCAGCATGAGCAACTGACTTACCTATCTCAACTCTCCAGCTTGAGCAGTAACCTAGTAGCTCTGACTCTTAGTCACAAAGCTAATATTGACTTGAAGCACTGGGCTTGACAACTATGCATATTTTGGCTTTTGGATACCCGACTCTTGACTTTTATGCCCATAGTGTTTACTACTAGCGACTTGGACTTTCCTGTATGTGTCTTGAAGTACACATATAGAACTTGATTATTCATTTGTACGGCTTTTTCTATTGAGACATGAGGTTTAGTAGCTCAAAAATTGGATTGAAGATTTTGTTTAGCCATGAAGGTTCTCCTGGTAGTGACTCTTTGTCGATTGATTCAGGGGCCGTAGACTTGAGACTAGCCTCAGTAAAGCTTCTTTTTGGGACCCATTGTTGCCTTGGCTTGGAATTCGTCTTTGCTAATGCTTTAGGCTTGTCAACATGAATATTCTTTGGGACCCACTTTTGTTCCGGCTTGATGGATCTAGCTTGATTAGCATGAGGTTTTGAGACCCTTTTTGAAGCCGGTGTTACTAGCCTTCATTGTTTGGTGGGCTTTATTACTGTGGCATCTCTTTTGAAAAAGGTAGATGGTTAGTTTGGCTTTGAAGAAGAGGTTTTGGTAACAATAGTTGTGCACTCCCCTCATAATATCCTTGTGCTCAAATTAGATCTTCTAGGACAATCCGCTCTTGGTATGCCCTTGATTCTTCTCGTTTGGCTAGGATCCAAACTAAGTGGCTCCTTCCCTTAGATGATATTTGAGATATGCTATCCTTAGGGATCCAAGTCTGAACATACCAATGTTATGTATTGGGTGGCTGTCTTCTCCTTGGCTTCGATTTCCTTTTCTTACATCTTTGCTGTTGTGTTCTTTGTTGTCTCTTTTGAGCTCCAGTTGGTGGAAAATCAGTTGTGGAAGGCACTTTGTATGTTGTAAACTTTGGCTTTAGCATCCACAACTCCCTATGTCCTTGGTGGTAGCCTTGTGCTTCCAGTGACCTTTGAGTAGACATCCAGCTACTTGATTATATACTTGTTATTGCTTGATGCTCTACCCACTTGTATTCATCACTGTTGCAAAGCCAGTATGCTCCAAGTATGGGTTTCGGCACTAAGACTTGTTGGGGTTGTCTTCTTTGTTGTGTTCTCAGTGATGGGTATTTCGGATGTGGTAAACTATTCCTTGCCGCTTAGTGTGAGACTCTATCTTTGGTGAGTCTTTAGTTGCTGATGAAGAACTTGTGGATGACTCCTTAATGAGCGGATGTAAACATTGTGAGGTTTTGACTTGGGGATTCAGAGGTCAAATGGCAGATTTCGCTTTTGCCTTGCCTTTATCTTGGCAGGTGGTTGTGGAAGATCTAGACTCCCCCCTTCCTAAGCCTTGCAATGATTAAATTTTTTTTCCCTCTTCAACACTAGCTTTCTCAAAATGGTCTACCGTAGTGGTTGTCACCACTATCTACACGCGTTCCTTGAATGAGACTTTCTTTGTCGATGGTTTTATTTTCACCGTAAGTGTTGCCATGGCTTTAAAGGAGTTTGTCGAAGAGGTTGGACTTCTTGAACTTCTTTGGGTATCTTGGTACATCATTGTCCTGTAAGAATTATAGAATTTACCTTCACCGAGTATGTGTTGAGCTTCTTGTCCACTTGGTAATCTATTCTACACATCCAATACTAGCCCAAAGTTGCATCTTCGACTGTCTCACCCATGTTAGCAACATGAAAAGTAGAGTAAATAGACTGCAATTGTATTCTGACTTTCAAGATTACAGACCCTATGCATCTTTTATCCTAGGGCTCTAGAGGAGTTAGAATCGGCTTACCTAATGCTTCCCAAACTTCATATAAAAGTAAGCTTTGATGCTTATATGGGCTGAAGCAAGCACCAGGAGGATGGACAGATAGAATGAGCAGGTTTTTACAAAGCATTGGATTTGAGATCAACAAGGCTGATCATTCATTGTATGTAAAGAAAATAGGTTGTGGATTGATCATCATTGTCATCTATGTAGATGATCTTATTGTGATAGGATGCAATAAGGATGAGATTGCGAATGTAAAGAAGGTGCTTGGGACTGAATTTGACATGAAGGACTTAGGAGAACTGAAGTATTTCTTGGGCATTGAGGTGGTGCAAACACCTCAAGGCATATGGATGCTGCAAAGACAATATGTGCTAGACATGTTGAAGAAGTATGGGATGACGGCTTGTAAGCCTATAGCCACGCCTATGGAGCAGAATGCAAAGTTGAGGGCTGATGTTGGAGAAGTTTTGGAAGACCCAACTATGTACAGGAAAATAGTTGGAAGTCTTATCTATGCAACACTCACAAGGCCTGACATGTGTCATGATGTAGGAGTGTTGAGCCAATTTATGCAGGTTTGACCCAAGAAGCCCCACTTGGATGCAGCAACGTAGAGTGCTATGTTATGCAAAGAGCACGCTGAATTATGCACTCTTTTATGCATATGGAGTGGGCATTGAAGTGTTTGGATACACTGACGCAGATTGGGCAGGGTGCTCATATGACAGGGGGTCCACTAGTGGCTTTGTATTCAATTTTGGTAATGCTGGTCTGAGTTGGAGCAGCAAGAAGCAACCAATAGTTGCTTTGTCTAGCATAGAGGCCAATTACAGAGGTGCATCCATAACTGCATGTGAGATAGCTTGGTTACACAAGCTCTTACAGAATTTGGGACAGGATGGTATGAAGAAAGTCACATTGTAATGTGACAACATGAGCAGCTTGGTTACACAAGCTCTTATAGGATTTAGGACAGGATGGTATGAAGACAGTCACATTGTATTTTGACAACATGAGCAGCATCTAGTTGGCAAACAACCTGGTGTTTTATGCAAGGACAAAACACATAGAGGTGCACTATCATTGTAAGCATGAGAAGGTCATTGTAGGAGATGTGGATTTGGTGTATGTCAGCACAGAGGAGCAAGTGGCTGACATCTTCACAAAATGCTTGGGCACAGAAAAGGTAAAACATTCAGGAGCATGATGGGAGTATAGGACTACAAATTGAGCTTGAGGGGGAGTGTTGAAATATCAAGCTCAACACATGACTCACCAGTGTGATGAGTCATCTACACCAACTACTTCACTGACACATGCCAGTGTGATTGGTGGGATACGGAGCTGATTTGCTGGCGGTTTCATTTATGCTTAGTAGTGGGTAGTTGTACATAGCTGGCATACATACTTAGCCTGCCTATGTTCTTGTTTTCAGTACACAATAGGGCTTTCATAAAAGTTGTACTCTTTCCTCTTTTACACAACAACTATGGGCCACACACTATACGTTGTCAAGTGTTGACAAAATAAATTTATTCCATCCATTGCCAAACCAAGGTGTAAAATGACGAGGCTCTTTTGCAAAATTTGGACAAGTGTCGTCGATGTGTTTTCATGTCATGCAATCTATAGGAATATGTTGCGCACCATCCGTGGAGTGATTTTGGGAGTGCCAAGACATAAGTTTTGCAATTGATTTGCACTTGAACATGTGTTGAATGCCTGGTATTAGTGGAGAATGCCTCAAGACCTTCTCTGGCATAGTTTCCCCTTAAACATCTTTATGATATCTATCATCACCACACTTTGGACATTTTTCCAAGTCCTCATACTCCCTTCAAAAAAGGACAGAGTTGTTGCGGCAGGCATAAATGAGATTATAGTCTACGCCCAACTTTTGGAGTATCTTTCTTGCATCATCTCTAGAGATTGGCATTGTATTTTGAGATCGGCATTGTATTATGAGATGGAAATATGTGAGTGCTTTGAGTGTTTAGGAGTCTTGCTTGTAGATATATACTATCACATCCCATTATTTGTTGTGCATGATCATGTGCCTTGTCTCGGGCATTTACAGCCATGTTGCCGATCTTGAGTTTATTGAATCCAGTTTTCGATCTTGATTTTTCCGTTCTTGTGTTGGCTAAATCCATGTCGCCATTGGAAGATCATGGAAATTTGGGGCTGAATTACTTTGTATGAAGAGATCCCAAAGGTCGCTATATTAGCTTAACTCAAAATTAGCAACATGGTTGCAAATGCTCAGGATGCCAAAGTGAATAATATGGGTGTATTTAATGATCATCAAGGCATGTGATCATGCACAACTTAGGGAGATCATTGCTCATGCCTTGCCCATATGGGCTCATGCGGTGCATATGGGGCGTTTGGGGAGCATAAATGCTCTTTGATTGCACCATATGCCCCGTATGAGTGCATATGGGCTTGATGCATTGTCCATATGCACTCATGTGGTGCATATGGGGCATTTGTAGAGCATGAACACTCTTCAATTGCACCATATGTGCCGCATGAGTGCCTATGGGTTTGATGCATTACCCATATGCGCTCATGCTGCGCCTTATGCAGCACACATGGTGCAATCGGAGAGTGTTTATGCATATATAGGCAATGGATGGAGCATTTACACTGTGTAATTGCACCATATGCACCGCATGAGTGCATATGAGCTTCATGCATTGCCCATATGCACTCATGCAGCGCATATGGTGCCATGAGGAAGATATGACCATAAAGCTCAAAGGAGAGAAATCTAACCAACCTTCGCTCCATTGATAAGCTTGTAGAATAGCCACAGTCAAGGAGTATCATATAGTTGATTCAGAACCTAATCCATTCTATACTCTTGAGCCATGGCTATCTATGCCATGTGTTCACTAATGCAATGAAGATGTACATTGTGCTAATCTTTAATCTTGCTTAATCTTATGTTTTGTGATTAATTTAGGCTCTTGTTTGCATGTAATGTGTAGGCAATGATGCCCTAAATTCTCCTCACTCTTTTTTCTCTTATGTTTAGTGCATAGAATGCTTTGTGGGATTAATATTTTTTACTAATCTTCTTTCTTAAATAATCTTCAATGCTTAAGTGCTCTCTTGTTTAGTAGCTTGTGGGTTTGAGCATTAGCGTGTGTGTGTGTGTGAGTTGAGCACCATTGCTTTGGTAGCTTGCTTGTATTCTTTGCGGTTTGCTTGCTTGAGTAGGAAAGAGATAGAGCTTGCTTGCATTGTGGGTTTGTTAGAAGAGGATTACTTAGCTTCATTAGCCATTAACCATTAGCTTACACACATGGGAATGGTTGAATGCATAGTCTTTCCTTGTATGCTTTGTAGAATTGGTTGCATGTGGAAATGCTTCTTTGCTTCTAGGTTAGTGTATGAGTGGTAGAGAGGTTGCTTAGGTGAGTTGAGTGGGTTATTGATCAATGGCATGTGATTAGGAAGGATTAGATTGAGAAGCTCTTGTTGTATGCTTTAAGTAGCATTGTCTTCTTGTTTCGGGATAGCTCGATTTACTTTGATAAGGTGTGTGTGTGTGTGGTAGAGTGTGAATGAGTAGGCAATGGTAATTAGATTAGCTTATGTATTCTCCCATTAGGGATAAGCCTTCATGCACTAGCGGGGTTAGCGCTTCTTTGGTATGACCGTGATAGCAATATCACTATGGGCATGATCGAGACATAGCTTCCCATTCACTACAAGATAGGGAATCTCATTTTTCCAGTACTAAGATATCTATTGACTACATTCACAAGCCCACAAGCACTTAATCAAAGTCCACAAGTTGAATAGGCAAGATAATTAACCCACAATCTTTAATCTAGCTCACAAGCCTACTCTTAATCCAAGCAACATTCACAAGCCCACAAGCACTTAATCAAAGCCCACAAGTTGAATTGACAAGATAATTAACCCACAATCTTTAATCTAGCTCACAAGTCTACTCTTAATCCAATCAAAGAGAGAATGAAATAACAATTATAGTCAAGCCCACAATGCATACACTCACCACCCAATGCTTAATCAAAAGAGAATGCTAATCAAGAAAGCAAACAAGCAAGCACATACACAACTACTTGATCACACACAAGCAAAGAATCATCCATGCATAGCTTATATAGACAATGAGAGAGTAAGATAGAAGAAGAGAATTATAGTCAAGCCCACAATGCATACACTCACCACACAATGCTTAATCAAAAGAGAATGCTAATCAAGAAAGCAAACAAGCAAGCACACACACAACTACTTGATCACACACAAGCAAAGAATCATCCATGCATAGCTTACATAGACAATGAGAGAGTAAGAGAGAAGAAGAGAGAAGCCATTGCCCACTTCATTAATCAATAAAGATCTATTACAATGGGTGCTTAAGCTATGGAATCTTGAAGCTTAGCTTAGAGTAGAGGAGAGCTAAAATGGAGAGCTCTTTAGAGAAAATGACCAAAAAGTCCCAAATTCTTAGAAAAGTTAATCTTTATACCTAGGGCAAAAGCTTACTAGGCTTTTCACTCTTGGGCAGAAGACACTTCTAAGAAAATGAATATCATAGGGAAATGGGTTAAGAATTATACAACTTGGAACTCTCACGAGCCCATCTTCTGGTTTCACATATATTTACATTGCACTTAGGCATGGGTTTCATTCCCGTTCACTTTGCACATTCTCGTAGCATGACATGCCACTGCTGGTGATTGTTAATTTTCCCATCTTTAGCTCACATATCCATTTGATGGAGTTGGATGCTCGAATCGAAGATAATGATGTTATCTTTGCTACAAATGAACCCACATGTCCATATGACTCCGTATGCACCATCTTAGCTAATATAGTAAATATCCCATTAATTGCATAATTTCTTAGCTCATATATCCAATTGATGAAGTTAAGGGGCTCACATTTGGTATTATCCCCTATCAATTTGGACTTTTTTGGGAAGACTCATGCAAAATTTGTGTAAAAACTAATGCAATCAAACAAAACTATGCTATTGTCAATCAATGAAAACATTGCCCAAATGACTTTGATCTTTGCGAGCATCTTGAAGTGCTCTTGTTCTACTCTTGTTCTTTTGGATGTTCCCTCCCCCACACCTATAGCAGTATCTGTCCTCGGATGCTAGAATAGTTAATTGATTGTAGAGGAGTTGTCTTTATATAGCTGCAAGCTATTATGGTCCTGGGTGAGTAAAAGTGCCTATGCATGGCTTTGTAATGTAGCCCTATCATGCCATCACAATCAATGCATTAAAAAGAATATGTTCTGCAAATACTGAGGGTCTTGGAAAAATTTGGTCCAAGGGCATCGGGTGTCAAGGCTTGTGCACTCATCCTTACTCCTGTTTAGTGTAAGCAACTCTTGGTTGAAAATTTGTACAAACTTGGTTGAAAATTTGAGTTCAGGCTTACCGAGCAAACACCAAGTTTGATAGGACATCAATTAATATTGTGCACACCTATCAAGTACAGCTATCCTTTGGAGTTGATGTCCATTATCACTCTGGATATTGATATTAATCCTTGTAGATGGTACATTCTCTTTGGCCTTCTCATATGCAATCTTGGCATCTTGTTGTAGGGGTATCAGTGCTTGCTCTTGAGTCATTTCAGGTTGTGTACCTACTTTTGAGCTAGAACTTGAGTCCTTCTGCACATTAGGCTTTAATGCTGGACTTTGTGAGGTAGGTTCTTGCTAGATTGGATATCCCTTTGCACTTTTTGTGTGCTCTTCATGGTTGTAGGTGTTGCCTACTATACCTGGTTTTTCAATCACACAAGATTGAACATGTTCTTCAATAGAAACAATTATTAGCTTTGGAGCCTCCTTATTGGGGCAAACGGGTGAGCTAACATGGGAGGTTTTTGTGGTTTCTATGGCTAGAGTAGTATTGCCATTGGCGCTCTTAGCTTGCTCTATTTCAGCATTCCTTTCTCAATCTTGTATAATCTAGGATCGAATAAGATCCGTAGTCATTTGGGGAAAAAATTACCTTTTGGGTGGCAATCTGGGAGGTGATTTTGCCAATTGTTGTGCTCTGTTCCTTTTTCTTGCTAACCTCTTGTGCTTGGGTGCTCATTGTCTTGCTCTTTAATATACAATCTTTGAAGAGGTGGTCAGTCACACATCTAGGACAAGTGCAAATTAAGGAGATTCCCTTTCTTGTACGGTGCCCATACCTACAAGGTATCGATCTTTGCACTTAGGCGCATGCTCACTCGCTAAAGAGATAGCATCAAATGCTTTTTGCACTTCTGATTGCCCTTGATGTGGCTGGTATTTATTTCCTTCTTTGTCTATAAAGGTGTATGTGAGATGGGTCGCATGGAGGTACTTGCCTACAATAGGATACTTGGGCATCTCACTTTGGCACACTGCTTTTCCACTTCATAGTGAAACAATTGGAACAAGGTTCCATTTTTTGTTTCATACAAGCATAAGTTCTCATCACTAGAAGCTTTGGGCATTGGTAGATATTTATCCACTAGCATGTGATTTTTTGACGGTGGTACTTCAAAGACCAAAGTTTTGGGCATTACAAGGAGACTCAAAGGCTTTTTCTCAGCTTGTGAAATAATGTTCAAAACTGGAATTTCCTTAGGAATAAAGCTAGGCTGTATCTCCTTCATACCAAACTCTGGTGATATTCCATTAGCATCAAATCTAGGCAGGCTCCCCCCCTTCCTAGGATCTTCTGTATCTTGGCAAAGTGGGATAGTCTGCTTGGAATCAAATCTAAGCAATGCATTCAATGACATACTTGATGGTTCCCCCCTCTTTCTAGGTTGGTTTTTGCCTTGAGAAAGCAACAAAGGTATCAATTTGTAGACATTGGCCATCTCATCCGTGTAAGTTTCAAGACCACTTGTGGGATCAATTTGGCATGCAACCATAGGCTCAATCGATGGGTCTATGTCCTTGTCAGTCTTCTTTATGACATTGAATATGTGGCCTTTTTGATAGCTCATGATGATGAGCTTTAGCTTTTGTGGTTGTTTGCTGGTGGCAGGGATCACTTGGGATTGCCCTTAAGATGTACTTTGTTCCTGGCTTGAGGGAGTCTCTATGGTCAAAGAATTTGAGCTCAAGTTTGCTACTTGTTAGCTTATGGTGCAAAGAATATCTATGGGTTGTTTCTTTTCAGCAATCATGCTAGAGATTGGGTCTCTTTCACTGCTTTGTTCACTCTGATTGCTAGAGTGACTCACATTTTGTGGGGCAAATGTTGCCACTGGTGCACTCAATCTAGGATTGCTAGATTCACTCAGTCTAGGATTGCTAGAAATTAGTAGAGGTCTTCTGGTCCTTGGGTCTATGCGAGTTAGGCTGGGATGCCACTCTTTGGCTTCTTCATCAGACATGCCAGGCAGGTAGAGGAATGGGTCTATAGAAATTTTGATTTTCATCCTCATACTCGATGGTCTTGTCATTGGGTTCTTGAAGCATATTCAAGAGAGGTTTTTTGGACACATGATTTTGAGGATTAGGATAAAAAACTTCAAACACAATACCCCAAGAAGTACAAAACCATATGCCACAACTAATTGGGGAAGGTATGTTTGAAATGAATTGTTGATCTATGACATGCAGCATGGCTCTTTTTGATTTAATGACATCATCCACATTTGTTTGACTAAAAGAATGAATAACATTTAATGAGTCATAGGGGGATACCTTTTGAGGATCAAGATCTGCGATTGGATAGAAAATGGCCTTGTCAATGTCTTGCAATGGTCCTTGTGGATTTTCTCCAAGTGGTACGACCTCAACTTACTGTGGAATCGCTTCAAGGTTGCATGTTCCTCTCACTTATCTCTGCCCTCCTACATCATCTACATAGAATTGTTGAGCATTAGCATTATATATATGACCATAATGGCATAGTGATTTTTCAAAACGTTGTAGACACTCTTGCTGCACTAGACTTGATTCTTGATGCAGCTTGGTGATATGCTCAAGCTTACAGTCCTTGGTGATAGTAAATGGCCTTGTCAATGTCTTGCAATGGTCCTTGTGGATTTTCTCCAAGTGGTATGACCTCGCCTTGCTCTAGAATTGCTTTGGGGTTGTGTGTTCCTCTCACATATCTCTTCCCTGCATCATCTACATAGAATTGTTGAGCATTAGCATTATATATATGACCACAATGGTGTAGTTCTTTTTCAAAAGGTTGTAGACACTCTTGCTGCACTAGACTTGATTCTTGATGTAGCTTGGTGATATTCTCAGGCTTATAGTCCTTGTGATTCATATAGACCGTCTCGTAGGGGTCAGCATAAAAACCAAGGTGAGTGCCAAGTGACCTCACTTCAATTGTGTCATAGATGGGATTCAAGTTCATTGTGAGTTTACCTTTAACAAAGAATTTGCCCTCCTTGGCTTTTGAAGTCACCTCTATCATTGGATGCTTCAATAGCAGATGCGCTTATTAAATTGCTTGACTCTGAGAATGTCTATTTGTTTATGGGGTCAAGTGGTTCTGGGTTCCTTGTCCCACTCCCTTAGAGAGAAACCCTTGAGGCGTAACTTGAACCGGATGCAATGGTCCTCCTTGACCTAAGATGTATGAAGTGTATGTGTGCTGCTATGTCACTAGGAAATTAGCAGATTTGTTAATGCACTTTCCTTATTGGGATTCCTCTTAATGTGTGAATTTACATTCCCAAATGATGTTTAATGCCTCTTTCTATTCTTTGTGCCAAATTCTAATATATATATATATATATATATATATATATATATATATATATATATATATATATATATATATATATATATATATATATGATTTAGACACATGATTTGGAGGATTAGGATAAAACAATTCAAACACAATACCCCAAGAAGTATGAAACCATATGCCACAACTAATTAGGGAAGGTATGCTTGAAATGAACTGTTGATCTTGTCAATGTCTTGCAATGGTCCTTGTGGATTTTCTCCAAGTGGTACGACCTGTGTCTGGTAGATGGACATGTTGGTGTGCCTTTTTAACAACCTAGAAAAATTTCCCCTCTAATCCTCATACTCGTAGAAGTATGGAGAAATTTTGTATACTAGTTCAATCTTGTATGGAGGTATTATGGACATAATGGCTTGATCTATCAGTGGGGTATCTACAGGTTTTGTTGGTCCAGACTTTGTTGATGTCAAGGTATTCTGAATTTTCCGCTTTCCATCATTATTCTCTAAAGAATCATCGCATTCCTCATGCATCTCTAGAATTCTACTCGTGTTAGAATTATGGTCCATCTCATAATATTCTTCAATAGAGCTATCATGGTCAGAACTGCTCCAGAACTGGTATCATCAGAATCTAGATAAACTCTAAGCATCCATATGGGGATGATGTCATAGCCATCTCGATCAAAGAATCGATTTTTCTTTGGAAATGCACTCACGGAAAGAGTAGCTAAGGCATGGATCCATTCTTGAGGATCTAGTTGGTGCTCAAGAAAGGGTATTGGTGTATATGAGTCATCCCTTGTACATCTCTAGCAGTCACATTTGTCAAGGTGAAAGCTCTTACTTGATGAAGCGCCACACATCCATAAGCCCACTTTATCTTCTGACATGGTTTCCTTTGATGATTCCTCAGATGAGTGAACTGAGTCAAACACTTCAACTAGTGATTTAGATATATCTCTCGAGTTGTGGTTTCTGAGATTTACCCTCGTGTCTGAGATATAAGTAGTTATAGCCCCAATCGTGGATCATCTTAAATTGGCACATAAAGGGTCGTCCTAGGATTACCTCATAGTTTGGATTCTTGCTGAAGTCCACAATTGCAAAGGTATGTTCATACTCAATGCTGCAGGAATGCACTAAGATACCTTCAAGCAATCCTATGGGGTTCTCTAAGCTTCCATCGGCCAACTGTAGATTCATATGCGTACTCCTCACTGCTGGGTTCCCCACATTTTCCATATGGCTTTTGTTGCTATACTAACCCCTGCCCCACCATCTAGAATAGCTATGGATTTCACTTTGTTAATCTCCAGTGGCAGTGTAGTATTTCCTTCATCGCCCTCATATTTTCCCACTTTGTTGATAGGTATCGGGGTAGGTTGCATTTGCATGTGATCATTCATAAGTTCTTTCAGTCCCAAGGACCTACTGTTTGGTTCTCGTTCACTTAGAAGAACTGCTACCTCATCCCAAATTCCTAGTTTGACCTTTAACAAGTCTGCTAGTGGAAGGGTATAATCAACAGGTGTTGATAAGATAGCTCATAGGTTTGATGTATCCTCCTTTTTTGGAAACAACTTCCACATTGATGGTACTCGCATGACTTGGGAATGATCCTCATATTCTCCTATGTACAATGGCATTGTTATGAGGGTTTGCTTTGAAACCACAATTTTCTCATCCTCTAGCAGAGATGCGTTGTCCATTTCATAAGCCTGTCAACCCATGAAATCCAACATTGAAAGAGGTGGAGATTTGATCTCGGACTTCTCTCCTTCTTGGCTACTTACTGATTCCCACATCTCGATAGCCAACACTTCCTCTATTTCAGGTATCATATCTCCAAAGTCCGCTATGGTCAATGGCTTCTGAGTTTCAATCGCCAGTGGTTTGTTCTCAAGCACATCCTTGTCCAAGTGTGGAATAACAGATGGATCGCTCTCTTTTTCCATACTTGAAGTGACCTCATGTATGGTTTCCAAGTTTGGTTTCTATGCCACTGGCCTTCTAGCATAGGGTGGTGCTCAGGGAGGTCACTGTATAAAATATGTGAAGTATCACGTGAGTGCAACAGAAGGAAATTTTTAATTCAAAATTTTCTCACATTTTTATTTATAGAGGGGTATCATTTAAAAAAATTTGAAAAAAATTTACAGATTGAATAGGAAAAGGGTGTGTAATAATCATAGAAAATTTACAGATAAGGGATTTTATAAATACCCCTTAAACGCACGTGATATAGTACATTTCTATATAGTGAAGGCCCCGAGGGCTGGTGGTGGAGGTCCTTCAAAAAGTGTTTGAGTGTCCCTAATCAATTGCTGATGGATAGCAAGGTTTATCTTTTCCATCCTAGGGTTAGGATATTTTTGCAACTTCTTAGGAATCTCTGTCAGAGCGGTATTTTTGCTCTCATAAGCCTTGAGCGTAGCATCAAACCCCTCACTATGCTTCTTGACAAGAATTGATCCACTCAAGTCCTTCTCAGATTCTAATTCTTGCTCTTTTGGATTTGGTTTGCTTTCTTTGTGCTCGTTGTATTTTTTTGGATCCTGTCTCGATCTTAGAACTCCTTCAAGCTCTTCCGGAATTGAGTTTCTTCTGTCAGAACTCTTTTTCCCATTAGACTTCTTGCCTCATCTACTTATCGGGTGTTTTCTTTTTTGTTTGAACGAGGATGGAACATCCTCTTGGGCTTTGTCGTTCTTAGGGCCTTTTGTCCCCTCATTGATGTCTATTTGCACATTCCTCTTTGCTTGAGTACGAGTGATCACTCGCAAAGGAATTAGTTCCTTCTCAGCTTTAGATGTATTGGGGGAAGATATTTTCCTCTCTCTCTATCATCTCTCGGTCGTGATTCACAATGCCAAGGAAAGTGTTCCATTGAACATCCTACACAATACCTCTCAATAGGTGGAAATAAAATGTCAGTCTCCTTGGGTTTGATTATTGGTGGGTCTCTATACGAACAATCCTTCATCGAATGATCTTGTCCACACTCCATGCACCACACTCCATGCAAGGAACAATTTGCGTATTTGTATCCCCACATTGTGTTACTGGTACCTGCCTATGAGGGCAGTCCTTCGTCCAATGGTCTTCTCCACATTCCATGCAAGGACTAATTCATTGGCAGTTTCATTTTTTCTTGAGTGTTTTCCAAGTTACCCTGATTAGTCATGATCGGTCTCTCACTATCTATCACTTGTTTCATAGGTGGTTGCAAAGAACTAGCCAAAGCCCATTCCTGCAACCTTCTAGCTATCTGTGGACATTCCTGTGTTGTGTGGATATAGTTCCAAAAAAATTCTTGACACCACTTCTTCGTAGGTATACACTCTTGAGTTCTATGGTCTCCACCACATTCCCCACATATATAAGGTCCAATGGGTGTAGGCCTTAGGTATAAGCATCACTATAAGCATTGGTATTAATTTCACTATTGATGTTATTAGCAACGCTAATAACAATGCTCATAACGACTCTAATAGAGACGTATATACCGACGACCATACCATATAAACAAAAAAATTTTAACGACCCAAAAAGAGACACACATACCGATGCTATAAACAGAAAATTTTTATAGATGGAATGACCTCTTGGACATTCTATCCATAAACTATAGAGGTCTAGCCCCTATTTTTTCAAAGTATAGAAATTTTAAATGTTTAAGCTATGCACTTGAGAAACTTGAAGATGATACATGAACAAAATTGAAGCTTAATATACACATTAATTAATGTTGGAAGAGATAACTGTATATATCATCCAAAAAATACAAGTGTGTCATGGTTGGTATCACCATAAGTGCAACGTGATCAATGTGTATAAGAGTATAAAAATATACATGTCCATAGGTAAAATGTGATCAGCCAAAAAAATGATAGATGGGATACAAGAGTGTCTATCACTACTAGCTAGCATATATGTCGGGAGACAAAATGGCCAGCATAACCAAAAAATGCGAGACTAATGATCCACTACATACAAAATGGCCGGCACTATAAAAATTGCCCTATATATGGGATCGAATCTGCTACTGCACATCTGGTAGCTCTGCTCATGTCAAAGGCTTCGTGTAAGGGGACTGCAAGATATATAACGCACCATTTAGAACTTAAAAAAATGTACACGAATAGATATACATACCATAATGCAAGTTGGAAAAGACTATCAAAGTGTTTAGTTTTCTCACCTCTCCACCCCATCCCTTCAAGATCTCCAGCAGTCCTGCCAAGCCTTGCTTCTGTCCATACACCCTCTCCAACTTGGACGGCGCTCTCCCAGTGACCTCATACTATTGAACATAAATTTAAATTATAAAAAGTCAAATTTTTGGACAACACACGGCCAGTAAAAATATGCATAAGTAAAAGAGTGTTTAGTGCAAAAATCTTACAAAATCCTCCTCAAAATTGGCCCAGTCACCACTCCCAAGGTGATGGGATGATCTAGCCTCCACTCGAGCTCTGTCTGCGGGGCCTGTGCTACTGCTACCTATCTAGAGTAGTTGTCCTCTTCTCTCTGATAGCCCTTCACTCCTCTCTATTAAGCTAGCGAGGTCTGGTATCTGCAGTCTATGCATCACACCTCCGATGCTTCATGTAGTCGTGCATGCACACCCCCATCCAGGTATCATCAAAAGCATCCTTCGTAGAGGGCATGGGATAATCACAATGGAGCGTACTAATAATATAGTCCTTGGAGGATTTCTTCTGAGATCTCCAAGTGACCATCACAGTATGTTAAAAGACCTATCTACACAATTGGCGCATGTGACTCATAACCTGCTTCCTCTAAGGGGTCATGATGATCTCGCCAGTCGCACGATCGATGAGGTATGAGTACCCCTCTGGCACCTCCCTGCCATATACTGTCAAAGTCCTATCTAGAGAACCCTCATCGCTTGAAGCCTCTAGCATCTCCTCTATAGTGGTTGGGACACTCCTCGGCATGCTCTGAGCACTGTGCAACGGAGGTATAGGAGAAACTACATCATCATCCCCGCAACAAGGATGAGACGCTTATGAAAGTCTGATATGATGAATACGTCGGCTCGAGGCCGCGATGCAATGGTATGCTTTGAGTGTGAAGGAGAGGTTTTTTGTGAGCGTGATCGTGAAGGAGGGGTTTGCTGTGAGTGCAATCGTGAAGGAGGGGGGGTCAGAGTCACAACTCTATCCATCACCCTATCTAGCTAATCGCGTGAAAGAGATTGCAAGAAGTGGTCTATGCCTGCATTGCTTGGACGAGCGCTGCTATCGTAATCACTCATATTGTCGTATCAAAGAGGAGGGGGAGATAGGTGACGTAAACCTGTAAGAGAATATAGAAACCTGCATGGAAAAAATAGATGAGACATACTGTGCTCTCTCTACATCTCTCTCATCAGTGTTCGGGAAAAAACATTTTATGAAACATACAAATTTCCTATACTTGACCTTTGTAACAGGAAAAATGGAAAAGTAGACCTCCTTTTTTAGCCATTCACTATTTTTATGTTATTTTTTATCGGAATATCTCCTGTTACTCCTAGTCTAAAACGGCTATTTCAGATTTCCAACCGGCACAATTGTATACTGAGACACATATTTCCCAAACACTGTCTCTCATTGAACAATTTAAAAAATCTAATAAATAGAAATTTGTGGAATGGAAGTGTTTTGTTAAAGATATAGATTGAAGGCACTAGGCTATCTTTTCAAGGCATATAGCTTGTACAAAATATTATATTAGGCATCACCTATAGCATCTTGACACAAATCTAAAATAACTTGGAGTTCCATGGTTAGCTTTCTGTCTAAGGAGAAATCCATGTCATCTAAGTCTGCTACATCATCCTCTGCTGGTTGCACGTCCTCTGCTATATCATCCTTGGGTGCTTCTATTAGTACATCCTGTTGTGGTTGCTACATCCACCTACTCTGCTAGATCACTTTTGATTAGGTCGCAACCCTTATAAATTCAAGTACCTCATGGAGCCACTTGGATGATATACCACCATCGCTCATCAGACAGCTTCAGATAGAAAATAACCTGAGGATTTTGTGGTGAACTTTTAGTGTTTGTTGTCACATAAAATATAGACGTTTAGAGTTTAGAAACGTCTTTGGCAACATTATACAACCATTTGCATGGGTCTGTGGCCACAACTGCTCTATGATTCCCACCTCTTGTAAATCCACTTGAGCGCCGTGTCCTTTGCACCGCTAATGTGGTCCCACAACAGACTTCCAACATTTTTGAAGATATGCATTGGGTCTAGTAGATGAATGATGAGAAAGCATCTCCAATAAGGTAGCTCAAATAGAATTGAAAACCTCTTCCTCCCATCGGGGAGGCCTACATGATTTTGCAGCTTCATATCTTCCCACCCCTTTGCACATATATGTGGCGATCTGCGTCCAAGGAATCCTTCATGAAATTTGTGTCCATCTTCTTAAGTGCACATGACCTATGTGCATGTAGTCCTAGCCCAAAAATTGGACATGCTAGATAGCCACTAGTTTGAAGAACTAAACACTCCCTATATTTAGGGAAGTCATGCATAGTCCACATAAGTATGCATCTAATGTAAGCTGTTTGTCTATCAAGACACTTGCTTTTGTCCACCACCTTGATGCCAGACCACAAATCCTTAAGCTCATCAACAAGCGGCTGAAGATATACATCCATATTCTTTACCTTGTAACGACCGGGCATTATCAAGCTCAATATCAAATGTCCCTTCTTGCTTGTCATCCATTATGGAATGTTATAGTTCACAACTACTACGGGCCAGACACTATATGTTGTGGATTGTAAACCAAATGGATTAACCCCATCCATAGCCAAACCAAGCCGCAAATGACAAGGATCCTTTGCAAAGTTTGGCCATTTCTCATCGATGTGCTTCCGTGCCATGCAATCTGCAGGAATGCATTGTATACCATCTGTGGAGTGATTTTGGGAATGCCAAGACATGAGACCTACAATAGAGCGGTACCTAAACATATTTAATTTACAGTATTAGTGGATAATAGTTTTAACAAGTCAGCACTGATGTCTGGTGTTACAACAACTCATAGGCTCAAACTTAATATGGAGCCTCTTCTAGATGGTTCTCTAATTTTCTAGTGAATTGTTTGGGTTGTTTCAAAGTTATAATTTATTATAGCCCATGGAGTTTTTATTTTCAATGCTCAAACTTTGGTGTGAGCCTATTATTGCTAGCATTAAAATGATGATATATGTCTTTGATAATTATGGGTCGATAGAACCATACGCTCAAACTTAAGATGGAGCCTGTTCTAGATGGTTCTCTAATTTTCTAGTGAATTGTTTGGGTTGTAAATAGGCCAACAAGAAGTTGAAGATCATGATTCTCCAGCAAGTGGAAAGGAAGAAAAATCTCTCGACCTCCAAGAGAAACTAAATGATTCAAATGAAGGTAAGTGCTCTATAAGTATGAAAACAATATTGGTGTAGGTTGTTTTAACGGATATTAAGACAGGCTCAAAATTTATTTCTCTTGTGATGTTCTTGGAGCAATTGAAATTTATTTATAGTCTTAGTATGTTATGGAGTCTAAACCATGTAGTTTGGATTATTTCAAAGTTGTATTTTTAAAAATATTATTTCAAAGTAGATTAGGATTATTTGTTATCCTAATCTACTATGTTTCAATACAAAATCCTTTTATCATTATATCTTTAAAAGACTATTCAACTACTATTTTTAATATAAAATTATTTATAGTCCTGTATTATGAGATTCAAAATTTTGGTTGTAATTATTTCACTCAAAATTATCTATATTCTACAATATAGTGGTTCTCTACCACTCTTTCTCTCTCACACTCACTTCCTCACACCTTCTAAAACTATTTCCATCAAGTTTTGATAATAGAAAATTGTATTTAAATTGTTGAACTCTCTTAGTCTCTCTCTAGCTCTACACATTGCATTAGGTTTCAAAAAAGACAACACTAAAAGTGTCGAGAAATATACTTCTAAATCTCAAGGTTCCATTCTGCCATTGGGACTCGGGGATTCTGGGGATTGGAAGGGAGATAGTATGGATGATTGCAAAGCTATTGGATAACTATGGATGGATTGAGCTATCTGACCCCCTTAGATAAACTGATGTGTTTGAAATTTTTTGGCAAATTTATGTAATTTTTTCAGCTGCCTGACCCCCTTAGATAAACTGATGTGTTTGAAATTCTACAATATAGTGGTTCTCTACCACTCTTTCTCTCAGGGTGCAAAAAATATCCTTTGGCATAGTCAAGAGTCGGGCAGCTGAGCCACTAAATGAGCAAGGCATTAGTCCCAGAGATTCAGGTCTTATTAAACTCTATGCTAAGGATCATAGTTAATAGGCTTATGCTCAAGCTGGATGACTTGAGCTATTTTATGTGTGTCGCTCATGCGAGTATAGGTGAACACAAGAGTCGAAGTCTATTAATTTAATTTGGTGGAGAGGCGTAGAGTCCATCACTCACGCACAGTGCACAGTAAGATGAAAGCACATATCCTCATCAGCGCAAACCCTTCTTAAAAGGGTGACAATTCGTAAAGCCTCTGACATATGCTTTGATAGCTACACCTTCTTTCTGAAGAACCCATGTCATGCATTTCTGTGTATGCATATAGGATGTCCCATCAATGGACATATGCATTAGACACTCTTATTGTTTCCACCCATGCACCTATGGTTGACTACATCAGGCAAACAAAATTCTAATTTTGCTATAAGTGTATTTGTTGGTATTTATTACCATAATATTTTGCAGTAGTCACTTCAATACTGTACTTTCTATGCTACTATGGTACTAATTTTCACTAAGCGTATACCAAAGGCACTTTTTTCCCCATGGGTTTTTTTCCCTTTGGTCATCAAGGTCACTGACCCGAGCTTAGGATCGAGCTTAGGATCAATAAAACACTTTTCTTTTGTACATATTTTATTTTATCAATAAAGAAGCAAGTCACCTCAAAAGCTACAACAGATTTCTACTTCATCAACAGCTACACAACGAGAGGACTCATACCTATGAAAGTCTACAAAGAACCAAGCATCTATCAACAACCACAACTTCCCACAATTTTCCACCTTGGACACGTGCAACACAATATGCCGACATCTAGGGACGGACGTCGATTAGGAAGGGGAGAGTGTTTCGGAAGTCGGCACAGGAGCGATGGAAACACGGCACAAGAGCGAGTACGATGCAAGTACGGTGTATTCCAGCGAGGACGGAATGGAGATGGAATGCTACGGGAATGCTATGGAGTTAGAGAGAGAGAGAGAGAGAGAGAGAGAGAGAGAGAGAGAGGGGGGGGGTAAAGAGGGCATGGAGCACCTTCTTCTCCCAGGGGATTCACTAGTAAAAGTCATGAGACGTCACTTGCGTGCACAAAAAATGGGAAATTACCCCCTATATACGGAAAAAACCCCCTATATATGGACTATACCATATAAAAAATACCTCCCTTCCCTACCAAAACCTCCCTCCCTTACACTCACGTGACTTCCATATGGAACGCATGGTGAATCCCTCGGGCTTCTTTTCCCCCTCTTCCTTCTCTTTCCCCTTCTCTAGAGAGAGAGGGGATGATGAAAGAGAGAGAGAGAGAGAGAGAGAGAGAGAGAGAGAGAGAGAGCATTGAGTGCCCTCTTCTCCCCCTCTCCCTTCTCTTTTTTCCTCTCTAGAGAGAGAGAGAGAGAAAGAGAGGAAGAAGGGGGAGAGAGACAGAGAGGGCGAGAGAGAAAGAGAGAGAGAGAGAGAGAGAGAGAGAGGATAGGAAAGAGAGAGAGAGAGAGAGAGAGAGAGAGAGTGATCGGACCTCGTAGCATAGCGGTTAACTACACGCAATGATCCTACAAACTCTTATCATTTTGAGGATCGTCTCATCCCCATCCGATGCACTGACTCCCATTGGAAACCCTCCACCCATGGTAAGCTCCTCTCCGGGCTCTCATGTGTGTCTGCAAGCAAAATGATGTCTCGGCCCTCCATAACCTCCTCTAGTCTCCCTAGATGTGTCCATAAAGCTCCATTACAGTTCCAAACAGCTATGTGTATCTCCTTGTTTTCTGGCTATCTCCTCCTTGTCTCATAGGCCAAATGGCGCTACTCAAACTTCTTCCCATCGATGTATACATGTCCATCCCTATAATGTGCCTTCTTCACTACTTTGTGTGCCGCAATGATCTTTGGCATGCAAAGCCTTCTATGTTCTCTCTGCATGTACATGAGATCATCTTCAAAGTAGATCAGATCTCCTGGGAGACTCCTCATGATTACCCTTTGTCTCATAAAGGTAGCTCTACGCACTTCATCCGTGAATTTTAGTACTAAAGCCCTGCCCTTCGAGGGATCCTTTGGTGGGGCTGCTCTCCACACTTTGGCAAAGGGGAGCGGGTCATCCTCTTTGTGACCGAGTTTGGTACACAGACTTTGGCCATCCATCTCCGGTGTACTCCCCTCGGACTCAGGTATGCCTGTCACTCGAATGTTTAGTCGATGAATCCTCCGCATTTTTTCCTCGTCAAGTGTGGCCTGGACCATGTGTACATTCTCTTGTACCTCCTTCTTAAGATTCTTTTTCACCACTTCTACCCATTTTTCGCAGGTCGCCTCCATTCTCCCTTCAAGTGTTTGAGTAAATGTCTTGGTAATCTCTTCTTTCATTGCCTGCTTGTCAACTTCCAAGATTTCCCCTTCTTCACGTGGGTGATCTTGTAGAGATGCTACTTTCCCTTTTAGAGTGTTGATCTCATCTTGCATGGCAAGCTTCTCCTTCTCCCATGCCTCGATCTGAGCCTCAAATTTCCCGGTACAGGCATCTATTTCCTTGCATATCTCTTGTTTCCATAGCTTAAACTTTCTTTCAATAGCTTGCATCATTTTAACTTCAATGTCGGCATACATTGCATCTATTTCTTCCTTCAATCTTTGTTGCATGCCCTCAATGTCCATGTCCTACATTCTGCATCAGTCTTTCATGTTTGTGATGCAATTCTTGACATTGATATCTGAGATTTTTTGTGTGTTGTCCTAGATAAGGCTATAGTTCCTATCCTTTTTACCTCGCGTATTAGCTTCCGGCAATGTATCCATCATGGATGTCTATTCCCCATTATCCCTTGTTTACATTTAGAGTCGAAATCATAAGTACGCATACAATTTGTAGTCCCACACTTATGCATACATAACCTACAACGACATTTATGTATACATGACTGTGACATATTCCTCAGTATGCATACATATAGTTTATTGCACTCTCCCTGTTTTTGTCGACAATCTCTGTAATTTTGAACCACACTATGCATATAGGTGTTCCCACATTATGCATACATGTTTATTCCACATTTATCTACAATCTCTGCAATTCTAAAATTTTTGCACCGTTTCCAATTTTCTGTACTTATAATTTTGCACTGTTTCCAATTTTCTGTACTTATAATTTCTGCAATTCGCAACTTCTGTTCAAAATCTGACTGCAAATTCCCTGTTCCAAAATCTACCTGCAAATTGACTGTTCTCTTCAAATGCTCTTTTGCTACAGATTTTTTGACAAGGAATTGCAACAAAGGGTACAGGTGACGGGGTGTGGCTGAGGGGTGAGAGAGAAGAAGGTGCACGATGGGAAGAAAATAGGGCTGAGAGAGAGAGGGTGCAGCACAGTGTTGTGCTACTCCTGTGTTCGGTGGGCTAAACCCGGGGGCACCCGAGGACAACCAAGCAAAAGGGCAACAGTATATATATATATATATATATGTATATATATATATATATATATATATGTATGTATATATATATATATATATATATGTATGTATGTGGTATAGGCGTGGTGTCCGAAAGCCAGGTGCCCTCTGTCTCCTGCGGGCTCTAAGTGTCTCTGCTCTCTGGAGAGTAATTCCCTGCCGTGTAGGGGCTGGGAGGGGGATGGATCTCTGAAAAAATGCAGTAATCTGTGTCTGTCTCCCCCCCTCTGGAGCTGTCTGAGCGTGTAATAATGTCTCTCTGTGGCGCTGTATGTCTAGAATGTATCTCCCCAGTATGCGCTGGTCTGCTGCCTCAAAGATCTAGTGTAGGGAACGTGGCTCTCTGAATAGAATGGGATATCTCTCTCTCATGGCTGTATATGCTCTGCATCTGCATACATAATGCTCCTCACTCTCCACCTCCTCTCTGCACAATCTGCATACCCTCTCCTCTCGGGGGATCCGTGCTGCTCTGCCAGTCTCAATCTCCAATCGGTGTGATGAAACTCTGAGTTGACCAATAGCCACTCGGGAGCCGTGTGATAAAAAGCCCTCCATGTATCTAGGCCTCTCTATAAATCCATCATCAGTGATACTCATGAAGTGATCTCTGTAGTATAGCATCTTCGGTGGAAGAGGCTGTGTAGGCGATATCCATGTCTCTCGTGTATAGAGCTGCCATAGATCCTGTCTCAATACTCTGTTCCTCTCACTATGAGAGAGACGGATATGTGGTGCATCCCTATCATACTGGAATGGTGGTAGATGATCCATGTCTAGGCCATGCTGTGAGAACCAATGTGTGACCTGTGCATACCATGATCCTCTGTCTCCTGCCTCAGCCAGCTGTCTAGATGCCTCAAAAGCTCTGTATGACAATCTGTCCTGTGGCATCTCTCTAAATCTGTCTAGCAGGCATATAGTCTGAAATATGGCCTCTACCATCATAGGAGGCGCAGCAAACTCTGCTCGGATAATGTCATGAGGTACTGACGATTTGCTGCGTATCATGCGTGCCATCATGAGGGCCTATCTGTGTCCACCAATGGGTAGCAAGGCCTGGCGCCCATACCGCTGCTCCATACATCAATGCCGGTGTGACTAATGTGTCAAATAGCCACCCCTTCGTCCGGGGCTCCTGAAAATGCGCCTGGTGGCATTGTCTCTCTAGCATAGCCAATGCTGCATATCCCCGTGTCAATCTAGCTCTGGCTGCTGAACCCATGGTGAAGCGTGTGGCTACTGCAGAGAAGGTAACCCCTAGGTACACGTATGATGTCACCACCTCCACCTGGCATCCTGCGAGAGTAAATGTCAGCTGACTCCTGCCCTGTCGAGAGAGAGAGAGAGAGAGAGAGAGAGAGAGAGAGAGAGAGAGAGAGAGAGAGAGAAGGGGGGGGGGAGCGGACATAGAGTAAGAGGGCGGGGGCTGGAACCGTGACAAAGAGAGAACCGGGGGGGGGGAGCCACAATAGCGAGCGACTCTGTGAAGTGTGCTTTCCTTAGTGATGATCTCCAAGAAAAGGTTTATGTTAAGCAACCACCTGATTTTCTTGCAGGTAAAGAAGGCATGGTCTCTTTGACTTTGAAAAGCTTTAGCATTCAAGAAGAAGAGGTGAGTGCGACGGTGGTATAGAGGAGGGGGGGAGCTTGATTAAGCGCAAAGGACGGTGCAAATAAAGGGGGATCGACTGCGTGCAAAAAACCAGGGGGTGCGAGAGGGTGGAGGGATCGGGCGTGATGGAACAGTGGGCTCGAAGGAGAGGGGCGAGGTGAAGCAGCGAGTAGCAGCGTGGGACAGAGGAGGGGAGCAGCTTGATTAAGCGCAAAGGTGGGGAAGGATGGTGCATAGAAGGGGGGACCGACTAGGTGAAAAAAACCAGGGGGTGGGAGAGGGTGCAGGGGTTGGGCGCGATGGAACAGTGGGCTCGAAGGAGGGGCAAGGTCAAGCAAGAGTACATAAATATGTTGATTTCAGTGTCGATATGGCATTATGAATTCAAATATTGTCTCAATGTAAAAATTTGATTGTGACATTCAGTGTCTACAAGTTTTAGTAAACATTATGTCTTCTCTACCTTTACGTACGTATATATTCAGGAGGAGATGACCCGCTACAAAACAAAACGGTACCAGGTGATGTAGCAACACCTACAAGCAATGAAAAGATTGTAGCAAGAGGAGACGAAAAGACTCCAGGTGATGTCTTGATATGGCATTATGAATGCAAATTTTGTTTCAATATAAAATTTGGATTCTTACATTCGATGTCAAAATGTGCAGATTCAGGTGCAGCAACATCAAAAACAGATGCAGGTGCAACAACAGTAATTATAGGAGCAGATTTAGGTGCAGCAACAACATCGAAAACAGATTCAGGTCAGTGTTCACAAAAAAATATTATTTAAACCAATGGTGAAACCCCCTACTATAAATTCAATCCGGTTTTTCCCAAATTTAGCCGGTTTGAAAAAGACATTACAAAATTTTCTTCGGTTTTTTCCAAATGTAATTTTTTGTATCAAAACAACATTTTACAATATAACATTTGCTCCACACTTTTTCTTAGTTTGTCTTGCATTCCTGCATTGCATTCCCGAAATATTACACAAATTTACAAGATAATATGTTATATATATATATATATATATATATATATATATATATATATATATATATATAGTACGTATGTACCTACCTAGATACATACCTACGTACATACCTACGTACATACCTACCTACATACATACATGATACATACATACATACACACATACATACATACATGCATACGTACATACATACCTGCATACATACTTGGGTCCTGCATACATACATACATACCTGCATACATATTGAGGAAGAATATCAAGAGATGCTACAGTAGCGTGTCTCATTGTAGGACTTTTCAGTGGCATTACAGTCCTCCTCAGTGGTTTATCCTCCATTCTTCCTACCAGCCACCTTGATATTACTGTAGGACTTTCACTTTCACTCACAGTTTGTACTTCCCAGTGAGACAGGCTACTGTAGCATCTCTTGGGGTTTTTGGTACTCAGTAATACAGCCCTGTTCCCCAAAAAGAGAGAGAGAGAGAGAGAGAGAGAGCGAGCGTTTGAGGAGCGGGTGCCTTGGGCGCCTGCTTCCTCACGCAGCCCTGGCAGCCCCCCTCGCCTGCCTCCTCCGCACGTGCCCCCTCTCCTGCGCTGGGTGTGTGCGTGTGTGTTTGCATGCGTGTGTGTGTGTGTGTGTTTGCATGCGTGGGTGTGTGCGTGTGTGTTTGCGTGTGTGTATGTGTGGGCGCAGGATTAGGGTTCTTGTGTGTGTGTGTGTGTGTCTTGCATGTGTTTGCTTGGTGTGTGTGCGGGTGGGGTGTGTGTTTGAGGCAGGCTACTGCTTGCCTGCAGGAGTTTTTTCTTTGATCAAATGCGGGGTTATTTGCTTAGCCTTACCCCTCTCTCCTCCGAGCTTCATGGTCAGATCTTCGGCTGCTGCAGCTCCTTCTTCCTGATCTCCCTTTATCCTCTTCGTCGCCTCCTCCTTCCCTTAATTTCCCTGTTTAGCTAGGGTTTTCCCCTCAGCTTTGTTCTTCATGATTATTTTGAGGGGTTTTTTCACCCTGGTTGTATCTTGTAATCAGCTCTTGATGTAATTTGGACCTTGAGGTGTTTTGCTTGAGGTGGCTTTTTAATAGAAGATAACTTTTCTCAAAAGAGAGAGAGAGAGAGAGAGAGAGAGAGAGAGAGAGAGAGATGGCACCTCTCAGATCAGAGAGCCTATTTTCAGTACGATTGTTTGTATCACTCTGTTATTTGGAAGGCCAGATGTATGCATGTTCTCAGTGATGAGCATTCGACCTCCGCTGACACCTTGTGCGTCATTTGGTCTGAGTTGATTCATACTCTGCGTAGTTAGTGGGATGCTTCATAGGGTGCCTCTAGGGCTGCAGAGCAGAGAAGATTTGACTTTCTTCGTACTTGGGGGAGTTCCCCACAGTTCTTTCATATGGATAGGGGTTCAATGGTATGGCATTATGCGGTACCGCTTTGGCTTCTGCTCCATGCCTCTCATCAGCCTCCCTGAGTTTATATTTTGGTATATAGGTTTTTGGTACTGCCCATAGCGCTAGGCCTTTTGGCAGCCTATGGGATGACAGTATGACTTAATACAGCCCTGGTTACTCCAAAGAGAGAGAGAGAGAGAGAGAGAGCGAGAGAGAGCGGGGGGCGGGGGGGGCGACATAGAGGAAGAGGGTGGGGGTTGGAACCGTGACAAAGAGAGAACGGGGGGTGGGGCGAGCCACAACAGCGAGTGACTCCGTGAAGTGTGCTTTCCTTAGTGATGATCTCCAAGAAAAGGTTTATGTTAAGCAACCACCTGATTTTCTTGCAAGTAAAGAAGGCATGGTCTCTTTGACTTTGAAAAGCTTTAGCAGCTCAAGAAGAAGAGGAGAGTGCGAGGGTGGGACAGAGGAGGGGGGCAGCTTGATTAAACGCAAAGGTGAGGAAGGACGGTGCAAATAAAGGGGGATCGATTGGGTGCAAAAAACCAGGGGGTGCGAGAGGGTGGAGGGATCTTGTGCGATGGAACAATGGGCTCGAAGGAGAGGGGCGAGGTGAAGCAGCAAGTAGCAGCGTGGGACAGAGGAGGGGGGCAGCTTGATTAAGCACAAAGGTGGGGAAGGATGATGCAAAGAAGGGGGGCCGAGTAGGTGAAAAAAACCAGGGGGGGAGAGGGTGCAGGAGTTGGGCGCGATGGAACAGTGCGCTCAGAGGGGCGAGGTCAAGCAAGAGTACATAAATATGTTGATTTCAATGTCTTGATATGGCATTATGAATGCAAATATTGTTTCAATGTAAAAATTTGATTGTGATATTCAATGTCTTTAAGTTTTAGTAAACATTGTGTCTTCTCTACCTTTACGTACGTATATATTCAGGAGGAGATGACCCGCTACAAAACAAAACGGTACCAGGTGATGTAGCAACACCTGCTACAAGCGACGAAAAGATTGCAGCAAGAGGAGACGAAAAGACTCCAGGTGATGTCTTGATATGGCATTATGAATGCAAATTTTGTTTCAATATAAAATTTGGATTTCTTACATTCGATGTCAAAATGTGCAGATTCAGGTGCAGCAACATCAAAAACAGATGCAGGTGCAACAACAATAAATTCAAGAGTAGATTTAGTTGCAGCAACAACATCGAAAACAGATTCAGGTCAGTGTTCACAAAAAACTATTATTTAAACCAATGGAAAAACCCCCTACTCTAAATTCAATCCGGTTCTTCCCAAATTTAGCCGGTTTGATAAAGACATTACAAATTTTTCTTCGGTTTTTTCCAAGTGTAGCTTAGTTTGTCTTGCATTCCTGCATTGCATTCCCGAAATATTACACAAATTTACAAGATAATATATATATATATATATATACCTAGTACGTACGTACGTACGTACGTACATACATACATACCTACGTACATACCTACCTACGTACCTACCTACCTACATACATACCTACGTACATACCTACCTACGTACCTACCTACCTACATACATACCTACATACGTAAATACATACATACATACATACATACATACATACGTACCTACATACTATCTTGTAAATTTGTGTAATATTTTCGGGAATGCAATGCAGGAATGCAAAACAAACTAAGAAAAAGTGTGGAGCAAATGTTATATTGTAAAATGTTGTTTTGATACAAAAATTACATTTGGAAAAAACCGAAGAAAATTTTGTAATGTCTTTTTCAAACCGGCTAAATTTGGGAAAAACCGGATTGAATTTATAGTAGGGGGTCTCACCATTGGTTTAAATAATATTTTTTTGTGAACACTGACCTGAATCTGTTTTCGATGTTGTTGCTGCACCTAAATCTGCTCCTATAATTACTGTTGTTGCACCTGCATCTGTTTTTGATGTTGCTGCACCTGAATCTGCACATTTTGACATCGAATGTAAGAATCCAAATTTTATATTGAAACAAAATTTGCATTCATAATGCCATATCAAGACATCACCTGGAGTCTTTTCGTCTTCTCTTGCTGCAATCTTTTCATTGCTTGTAGGTGTTGCTACATCACCTGGTACCGTTTTGTTTTGTAGCGGGTCATCTCCTCCTGAATATATACGTACGTAAAGGTAGAGAAGACATAATGTTTACTAAAACTTGTAGACACTGAATGTCACAATCAAATTTTTACATTGAGACAATATTTGAATTCATAATGCCATATCGACACTGAAATCAACATATTTATGTACTCTTGCTTGACCTTGCCCCTCCTTCGAGCCCACTGTTCCATCGCGCCCAACCCCTGCACCCTCTCCCACCCCCTGGTTTTTTTCACCTAGTCGGTCCCCCCTTCTATGCACCATCCTTCCCCACCTTTGCGCTTAATCAAGCTGCCCCCCTCCTCTGTCCCACGCTGCTACTCGCTGCTTCACCTCGCCCCTCTCCTTCGAGCCCACTGTTCCATCGCGCCCGATCCCTCCACCCTCTCGCACCCCCTGGTTTTTTGCACGCAGTCGATCCCCCTTTATTTGCACCGTCCTTCGCGCTTAATCAAGCTCCCCCCCTCCTCTGTACCACCGTCGCACTCACCTCTTCTTCTTGAATGCTAAAGCTTTTCAAAGTCAAAGAGACCATGCCTTCTTTACCTGCAAGAAAATCAGGTGGTTGCTTAACATAAACCTTTTCTTGGAGATCATCACTAAGGAAAGCACACTTCACAGAGTCGCTCGCTATTGTGGCTCCCCCTCCCCCCGGTTCTCTCTTTGTCACGGTTCCAGCCCCCGCCCTCTTACTCTATGTCCGCTCCCCCCCCCTTCTCTCTCTCTCTCTCTCTCTCTCTCTCTCTCTCTCTCTCTCTTTTGGGAAGCACAGATCTGTATTACTGAGTATGAGAAATCCCCAAAGTGCCAGTGGTGGCCTACTGTGGGGGCATACAAACATAGTATCAGTGGGTGACCTGCATGGTCACAAGGTCATGGTGGTGTGTGATAGGAGTGCAATATGAACCACAATGGTGGGGTGTACTCCCATCTGGCATGTCCACCGACCATCCTGAAGAAAAGTGATGAACGGCCCCATTTATGAATGAAAGCCTGTCGTCTGTCCTGAGCAGAACGAGACGGTCGACAAGAAGCATCATAAATGGAGCGAAGCGAGCGGATCAGATCCACCCAGATCATGACAAGGGTGTCACGTGACGATGGGTGTGTGTGACCAAGAACATGTATGCAACGTGATTTCCAAATGTTCCACATAGCAATCGCAGAGATCAATGTGAAGACATCATCCCTGTGCCAGTGCTCCAAGTGGCGTGAGTCTGGAGGGATCATACTGAGGCATCCCCGCGAATACCCCATCGATGTAAGCATAAGAACAGGGTCTGTATCCTCCCCCTCAAAAAATATATGTGGGCCAGGCCAAGGGAGAAGCCACAACACAGATCCCCAGCTGAGGAAGCTTGCATGCAACCCTGCCCTGCTGAGCAGTAAAGCCACTGCTCTCCACACGGAGAAGGCAGAAGAACAGGACCATAGGCAGTGGGCCTGAGACTCTGAAACATGTAGATCACAGCGGATGCATATGGGATCATGACCCATCTGAGCTCCCCAAGTGCCAACTGCAAGACCCGCATGAGCAGCCATCCAAAAGAAGAAAGTGATCCTGCGGGAGATCCTCCATCTCCAGATGGAAGACCCAAACTGTGTCAAAAAGGCATGGGAGAGACCAGCATGAAGCCATGTGCCTAAGCGAGTCGGTCTATGCAATGAACGATGAAGCAAGCAATGTCTCCCGATGGGCACAGAGTATGCAAAGAAAGATGCATGACGAGCCCCTGCGTCCACAGTTGGCCACTCCCACTCTCCAGGGTCCCAATACAACTGCGAAAGGGGGCGTCCCTCCCAAATCCATAATCGCCAACTAGGGGCAATGTCAATGTGAAAAGATGGATCCACCTCCCGCCTTTTCCTATATGACCCCACCACACGAATGGGAGTTCAATCATACTGCCTCAACTCCTCCACGCATCCCAAACCATGATACTGCAATCTGACATGACCAAAGCAGTCAGGGACACCCACAGGGATAAACAACATAGGATAGTGACAGTGTGAACTCCAAACAAGAGATGGGGTGCCCTCATCACCAAACATACATAACCAGCCAATGTGCTCCGGCATCTCATGTAAACCACGAACGGCGCTGTCGCAGAGCGGAGGAATAGCTGCATCAATCTCGGCCAAACGAGGGATGACACCCCTGCAAATGGAGAACTCCTCCGCAATAAGATCCGCTGGGAGCTGACGTGTCTGAGACCATACATACATAGAAGCAGCAGGACCATGATCCCAGGAAGCCCAGTCAATGTGCATCCTCTGTCCAAGCTGACGACCCCCTGCATCCAATACATGTGGACTCCAAATGAGTGGCTGACGCTCAATCTCAGGTAATGAAGCAGGAGGACGTCTCCGCAAACTCTGCCGCATAGAAGACCAAATGTCCAAAATAGAGCGCATAAAGGGAGACAGGTGAGATGTCTGCAAAGGCCCATCCGAAAAAATATAGCGAATGCCGGCAGACCAAGTGTGACCATCCCGAGTACCTAAGCGAGGCGACACAGAGTGCAACACTGATCTGAACAACATCTTCCAAGATTCAGTTTCGGGAAACAAACCACGGACAATGAACTTGGTAAGTAAAGCACGACACTGCATCTCAGGATCAATAATACCAAGTCCTTCCTCTGTCGTGGGCAGGATAATCGTCGCCCAACTAACTCTAGCTCTGGTGTCAACAGTGCCATCCCGACCACTCCATAGAAAGTTGCGGATCAGGCGTCGTACCTGCCGCAATACACCCGTATGAAGCATCCAGCATGAAGCAATGTACCAAACAAAGGCCAGGAGGACCTGGTTGGCCACAAGGGCCCGTCCTGCAAGAGACAAGTGCTGAGCTGACCAAGGGCATAGCTTCCGACGAAGCGACTGCAGAACCGGATCAAACTGCTGCTGAGGTGTAATATCCAATCCAACCTGAAAACCCAGATAACGACAAGACTGTCCTGGCTGCAACCAAGTAAACCCCTCTCAGGTCGGTGCATCATCTGAACCAACAAGCATACCATATGATTTGTGCCAGTTGATGCGGGCACCACTCGCCAAGCAGTAAACATCCAAAACTGAGCGTGTAGCATCAAGGGTGGCAATGGCATAAAGAACCATCAAAAGAGTATCATCAGCATACTCCTGATCAACCAAATCGCGCTCACCCGCTAATGGCAAAGCAACACCCTGTATATCTCTCTGACGTGCATGAATGAAGTCCGAGAGCGCCTCGCCCACAAAAAGGTATAGATATACTGCCAAAGGGCAGCCCTGTCTCACTGAGCGGGAGATGTCAAAAGATCTGCCAACAAAACCCCCAATAGTGACTGCACTCGATGCTGACCGATAGAGAGCAGAGACTCCAGTGATCCACTGCTGCGGAAATTCCATGCGCAAAAGAGTCCCCTCTAAAAAAGGCCAGTCCACCCTGTCGTAGGCTTTCTCAAAATCGAGAAACAACAAAGCAAGGGGGGTGCTAGTAGAGCGAGCCCACTCGACAGCCTGGTGATAGCAAAAAATGTTATCCAAGATGCTGCGATCCTGGATAAAAGCAGTCTGAGATCCATGAACGATGTCAGCAAGAAAAGGTCTCACCCGAGCTGCCAGCATAGTCGCAAATATCTTATATACCGTCGAGAGGAGGGTAATAGGTCTCCACTGACGCAAAAGTGTGGTATCCCCTCCCTTAGGTATAAGAGATATAAGTCCTGAGCAAAGAGAACGTGGCATAGAACCCGAATCATATATCTCCTGTAGGCCGTGAAGCAGGACCCCAGAGATAGTATCCCAATGTGTGACAAAGAACTGTCTGGTGAGACCGTCATCTCCCGGGCAGGAAACGGGATCAAGAGCATCCACTGCCTCTCGTAGCTCCTGCACTGTAAACCGTGAACAAAGAGTGCGGGCCATATCAGCAGTGACAGAGCGTCTCGTATGAGACCACACAGTATCTCTGGCATCCTCAATCTCAGCTGTGACCGGATCAGCGCTGAAAAGAGTCTCATAATAAGAGGTGGCAACATCAAGAGCACGGTCTGGGGGTGTCTGCAAAAGTCCCTGGTCGTCTAGAACAGCACGGAGAGTAGTACCAGAGGGTCTCTCCCTGTGTGCAGAAAAGAAGTCTTTGTTCATCCGGTCACCAAGCGCTACCCAACGAGCCGCTGTCATGTGACTGGAGAACTCAGAGCGTCTCTCCTGAATCTCCCGAATCTTTGCAAGAATCTCAGCATGGGTACCAGCATAGTGTGCATCACCCGAGTGGGACTGTAATAGCCGTTGGACCGAAGCTAAAGGAGCAATCAAAAAGCGCGCACGCTGAGCCACTGCACGACGGCAAGCGGAGGTGGTCTATCTGCAGGATGTACTCGACTCTGAAAGCACGACACTGCATCTCAGGATCAATAATACCAAGTCCTCCCTCTGAGGTGGGCAGGATAATCGTCGCCCATTTAACTCTAGCTCTGGTGTCTACAGTGCCATCCCGACCACTCCATAGAAAGTTGCGGATCAGGCGTCGCACCTGCCGCACTACACCCGTATGAAGCATCCAGCATGGAGCAATGTACCAAACAGAGGCCAGGAGGACCTGGATGGCCACAAGGGCCCGTCCTGCAAGAGACAAGTGCTGAGCTAACCAATGGCATAGCTTTCGACGAAGCGACTGCAGAACCGGATCAAACTGCTGCTGAGGTGTAATATCCAATCCAACCTGAAAACCCAGATAACGACAAGACTGTCCTGGCTGCAGCCAAGTAAACCCCTCTACAATACCCCAGGTCGGTGCATCATCTGAACCAACAAGCATACCATATGATTTGTGCCAGTTGATGCAGGCAACACTGGCCAAGCAGTAAACATCCAAAACGGAGCGTGTAGCATCAAGGGTCGCAATGGCATAAAGAACCATCAATAGAGTATCATCAGCATACTCCTGATCAACCAAATCGCGCTCACCTGCTAATGGCAAAGCAACACCCTGAATGTCTCTCCGACGTGCATGAATGAAGTCCGAAAGCGCCTCGCCCACAAAAAGGTAGAGATATACTGCCAGCGGGCATCCCTGTCTCACTGAGCGGGAGATGTCAAAAGGTCTGCCAACAAAACCCCCAATAGTGACTGCACTCGATGCTGACCTGTAGAGAGCAGAGACTCCAGTGATCCACTGCTGCGGAAATCCCATGCGCAAAAGAGTCCCCTCTAAAAAAGACCAGTCCACCCTGTCGTAGGCTTTCTCAAAATCGAGAAACAACAAAGCAAGGGGGGGTGCTAGTAGAGCGAGCCCAGTCGACAGCCTGGTGATAGCAAAAGATGTTATCCAAGATGCTGCGATCCTGGATAAAAGCAGTCTGAGATCCATGAATGATGTCTGGAAGAAAAGGTCTCACCCGAGCTGCCAGCATAGTCGCAAATATCTTATATACCGTCGAGAGGAGGGTAATAGGTCTCCACTGACGCAGAAGTGTGGTATCCCCACCCTTAGGTATAAGAGATATAAGTCCTGAGCAAAGAGAACGTGGCATAGAACCCGAATCATATATCTCCTGTAGGCCGCGAAGCAGAACCCAAGAGATAGCATCCCAATGTGTGACGAAGAACTGTCTGGTGAGACCGTCATCTCCCGGACAGGAGACGGGATCAAGAGCATCCACTGCCTCTCGTAGCTCCTACACTGTAAACTCTGAACAAAGAGTGCGCGCCATACCAGCAGTGACCGAGCATCTCGTATGAGTCCACACAGTATCTCTAGCATCCTCAATCTCAGCTGTGACCGGATCAGCACTAAAAAGAGTGCGGGCCATATCAGCAGTGAAAGAGCGTATCGTATGAGACCACACAGTATCTCTGGCATCCTCAATGTCAGCTGTGACCGGATCAGCACTGAAAAGAGACTCATAATAGGAGGTAGCAATGTCAAGAACACGGTCAGGGTGAGTCTGCAAAAGTCCCTGGTCGTCTAGAACAGCACGGAGAGAAGTACCAGAGGGTCTCTCCCTGTGTGCAGAAAAGAAGTCTTTGTTCATCCTGTCACCAAGCGCTACCCAATGAGCCGCTGTCATGTGACTGGAGAACTCAAATCGTCTCTCCTGAATCTCCCGAATCTCTGCAAGAATCTTAGCATGGGTACCAGCATAATGTGCATCACCCGGATGGGACTGTAATAGCCGCTGGACCGAAGCTAAAGGAGCAACCAAGGAGCGCGCGCGCTGGGCCACCACACGACGACAAGCGGAGGTGGTCTCCCTACAAGAGATGCTGGACTCTGTGATACAGGTGGCCAAAAACTCGGCATGTGAGTACTGTGTAGAGGGATCATGAGGTATAGGATCAGCACTACATATCTGAGAAACACGATCAGATAAATCAGGATCTGAGAGCAATCTGTCCGGAATCCTAGATCCCCGCCTCCCAGCAAGGGGACGCGCAAAAGTAATATCCAAAGAAAGAGGACTATCATCGGACATAGAAGTGCCAGGGCAAATACAGATGGAGCCACCCAAGAAAGAAGCCCAATCTCCAACATAAAATCTATCCAACCTCTCTAGTAAGCGTCCCTGCTGACGGCGCAAGCCCCATGAGAAGCTTAAGGAGCGAGGATGGTGAGCAAAAGAAGGCGTATGCCACGCATCCACAACATGAATACATAACAAAAATCTCTCCAAGGCATCCTGCTCTGACCGCGCAATAGATGTCAACACAGGGGCAATCTCCGCCTGGTAGTCCTGTGGAGACTCAATGTTGTTGAAGTCTCCTCCGACAACCCAAGAATCAACTGACAAAAGCATAGGAGAGATGGCATCCACCAAGAGGCTCCAAAAAGCCGAACGTGCTCGAGCATGGGTCGGAGCATAAATTGTCAAGAAGCCAACCCAAGCATCCGCAATCCTCAGTACCACAAACATTGCCCTACCAGGCACCGATATATCATGCTGACACACCGAGCTCACAAAGGCGGAGCTGACAGATATGCATACCCCACAACTGTGACCAGAATCCCCAATAGATGGTGACCAGTAAGTACGGGATCCAGTGCCCAAAAGATGACCAACGGGATGTGCCAACTTATGCTCCTGCAGCATCCAAATGTCCACAGGTGATGAAGTGGCACTAGCAATCTCTCTCTTGAGGCGGGATGCTCTGTTCCCAACTAACCTCGAAGTGCGTAAACCATTAACATTCCAAGAGAGGATACGCATGATAAAAAACCGAGAGTAAAAACTGTACATCCAAGAGCAAAAAACTGTACATCCAAATGAAGGCCAATGCAAATACATCCATCAAGGCCAATGCAAAGGCAATCTGAAGGCATGAAACTGTACATCCATAACCATAGCCATAGAGGCCAGAACAGCAAGGCAACCATAGTAGCCCCGGATAAACATCCAACAAGGTGACGGGCGGTCTATACTCCTAAAAAGGGAAACCACAAGACTACATCCCAAAAAGCAGTATGTCATCCATGATGAAAAGCGCATATAGCATCCCTGTAACAATGCAGAAAAAACTGTCCACATCACAATCTCTGCCTCTTGGAGGAAGCTGTCAACTCCAAAGAACCAGCCTGCGGCGGAAGATGTGCAATCCTCTTCCCCATGGCAAAAAAATGAACATCTGCAAGCCACTGACTAACCACAATCTGCATACATCTCAAAACAACAGCCACCCTCTTGACGCCCCATATCTTCATCGAGGAGGGCATCGTGAAGGAGTCCTGTAGACAAATAACCGACGGCAGACAGAAACAGTAATCTGCATCCAGCCACTCGATAGCGCCGCAACAGTGAGGGAACAGTGACTGGAACCAGGCCGTATCGAGCGGAGAGCCAAGCCAACCCTGCAACTTGGAGAAAGTGTGAGTACTAACATGCTGTAAAACACTCTCCTCAGACCAAACCTCAGAGCCAGCAAAAGGTAATACAAAGGAACGTAGCGGACTAGAGAGGCGACCAACAAACTGAAAGCCTGAGGTAACTCTAGCAGATCGCTGTAACATGTAGACCCTAATCACAAAGGGGCCTAACTCATGAGCACTGCTCTCAGCGCGATCTGCTCCCCAAGCTGGCGGGCTGTAGTCCAGGAACGCACGAGGTACTCGGGGAAGTGGCGGAGGAAGGGGCAGCAGCGGTGTAGAAGCTGGAGGAGCAGGTAAAGCCCAGGGAGTAGAAGGCCTCACGGGACGAGGTAGAGGGGATCGCTCGTCAACCTGCATGGCGACAGGCTCAATAGGCGGATCCATCTGGAGAGGCGGCTGAGACTGGGCAGATCGGGGGGATGCCCGAGGAGAGGGTAAGGGTGGAAAGTGGGAAGCCTGAAGGACAGCAGGTGGAAGCTGACGGTCAGGCTCTAAGGAGAACTGAGTGCCAAGAACCGAAGAGACTGCCAGCGAAAGAGGCCTGGCAGAAGGCTCAAGCTCAACAGTCGCTGCAGGAAGGTCATGGAGCTGTCTCTGTTGAAAAGTATGACGGCGCGGCACTGGCCTCCACTCCCCAGCTGGAGGAACAGGAGCAGAAGGGGGGGGATGGCGACTCAAGGAAGGAATGTCTGTCTGAGTCGGAGTCTTCCCATTGTGCTGTTGCTGGGCTCTGGTCTGGTCACCGGAGACACTGGCCAGGTCTGCCAGTGACAAAAAGGCGCTGGGTCAAGCCGCAACCACCGCGTCCAGTGACGAGAATGGAATCAGGGATCTCTGAAGAAGCAAACAACTGAACTCGAGGAGGCCCAGCAGAAAGGCGCCCTCCGATCATCCTGAAGAAAAGTGAAGAACGGCCCCATTTACGAATGAAAGCCTATCATCTGTCCTGAGCAGAACGAGACGGTCGAGAGGAAGCATCATAAATGGAGCATAGAGAGCGGATCAGATCCACCCAGATCATGACAAGGGTGTCACGTGACGATGGTTATGTGTGACCAAGAACATGTATGCAGCGTGATCTCCAAATGTTCCACATAGCAATCGCAGAAATCAATGTGAAGACATCATCCCTGTGCCAGTGCTCCAAGTAGCGTGAGTCTGGAGGGATCATACTGAGGCATCCCCGCGAATACCCCATCGATGTAAGCATAAGAATAGGGTCTGTATCCTCCCCCTCAAAAAATATATGTGGGCCAAGCCAAGGGAGAAGCCACAACACAGATCCCCAGCTGAGAAAGCCTGCATGCAACCCTGCCCTGCTGAGCAGTAAAGCCACTGCTCTCCACACGGAGAAGGCAGAAGGACAGGACCACAGACAGTGGGCCTGAGACTCTGAAACATGTAGATGACAGCGGATGCATATGGGATCATGACCCATCTGAGCTCCCCAAGTGCCATCTGCAAGACCCGCATGAGCAGCCATCCAAAAGAAAAAAGTGATCCTGCGGGAGATTCTCCAACTCCAGATGGAAGACCAAAACTGTGTCAAAAAGGCATGGGAGAGACCAGCATGAAGCCATGTGCCTAAGCGAGTCGGTCTATGCAAAGAACGACGAAGCAAGCAATGTCTCCCGATGCGCACAGAGTATGCAAAGAAAGATGCATGACGAGCTCCTGGGTCCACAGCAGGCCACTCCCACTCTCCAGGGTCCCAATACAACTGTGAAAGGGGCGTCCCTCCCAAATCCATAATCGCCAGCTGGGAGCAATGTCGATGTGAAAAGACGGATCCACCTCCCGCCTTTTCCTGTATGACCCCACCACACGAATGGGAATCCAATCATACTGCCTCAACTCCTCCAAGCCTCCCAAACCATGATACTGCAATCTGACATGACCAAAGCAGTCCGGGACACCCACAGGGATAAACAACATAGGATAGTGACAGTGTGAACTCCAAACAAGAGATGGGGTGCCCTCGTCACCAAACATACATAACCAGCCAATGTGCTCTGGCATCGACCACGAACGGCGCTGTCCCAGAGCGGAGGCTCTCTCTCTCTCTCTCTCTCTCTCTCTCTCTCTCTCTCTCTCTCTCTCTCTCTCTCTCTCTCTGTGAAAACTATAGAAAACCTGAAAAATTATTTTCCTGAGCGAGCCGGGAGGAGGCGGCCTGGGGGCGACGAGAGTGGAGGAGGCGGTCTGAGGGTTAATTTAATTTTGGGGGTTTAGGGTAAGGCTACGGGCTGGAGAATGCAGGCCGAAGGGGAGAGAACGCCGGGGTTGAGCGGGCTGAAAAGGCAAAGCTAGGCTGGCTGGGTCGGGCAAGCTGGACCGGCAGAGCAGGCTGAGCTAGGACAGCGGAGCTCGCTAGACCAGGCAGGCGCAGGCGGAGAAGCAACGCGAGGGCGGAGCTTGCAAAAATAGGCGGAGCAACAGAGGGTGCAAGCGGGACGGAAGAGCGTAAGTAAACAAGGCAGCAATGACGCGATAGCACAGCGGCAACGCGCGCGCAAGAAGCAACACAGCAGAGCGCGCGACAGCAGGGAGCTCACACCAACAAGCCACAACGGGGGGGGGAAGCGACTGCTAGGGATTGCAAACCAAGGTGCGGCACGCAGAGCTGAACACAACACGCTCCTCTCTCTCACTCTCTCTCTCTCTTTTTTTTTTTTTTTGGGGAGCACAGATCTGTATTACTAAGTATGAGAAATCCCCAGAGTGCTAGAAATAGCCTACTCAGGGGGCATACAAACTATAGATCAATCAGAGACCTGTAAGTAGGCAGTGCTAGATCACGGCGGTGCGTGAGATGTATGCAATATGAACCACTGTGGTGGGGTGTACTCCCATCTAGCATGTTCTCCGACAATCCTGAAGAAAAGAGGCGAACGCCCCCATCTATGAAAGCCTGGCGTCTATCCTGAGCGGATCGTGACGGACGACAGGACTCATCATAAATGGAGCGTAGTGAGCAGATCAGATCTACCCATATCATGACAAGTGTGTCGCATGTCGATGGCTGTGTGTGACCAAGAACATGGAGACAGCGAGCTCTCCAAATGTTCCACATCGCAATCGCAGCAATCACAGTGAAGACATCGTCCCTGTGCCAATGCTCCATCTGTCGTGACTCTGGCGGAATCATACTAAGGCATCCCAGCGAATACCCCATCGCTGTAAGCATAAGAACAGGATCTGTATCCTCTCCCTCGAAAAATAAGGCAGCTGGACAGGACCACAGGCAGTGGGCCTGAGACTCTGAAACATGCAAATCATAGCGGACACAGATGGGATCGTGGCCCATCAAGGCACCCCATGTGCCAACTGCAAGACCCGCATGAGCAACCATCCAAAAGAATAAAGTGATCTTGCGTGGGATCCTCTAGCCCCAAATGGAAGTCCAAAACTGTGTAAGGAAAGCATGGGAGAGACCAGCATGCAGCCATGTACCCAAGCGTGTCGGTCGATGCAGCGATCGACGGAGTAAGCAATGCCTCCCAATGCGTACTGAATACGCAAAAAATGATACGTGCCGAGCCCTCGGCTCCACAGAAGGCCACTCCCACTCACCAGGGTCCCTCCCAGATCCATAGTCGCCAACTGGTGGCCATATCCATGTGAAAAGATGGGTCCACCTCCCGCCTTTTCCTGTAAGAACCAACCACACGAATGGGTGTCCAATCATACTGCCTCAATTCCTCCGGGCATCCCAAACCATGATACTACAATCTAACATGGCCGAAGGAGTCAGGCACTCCCACAGGAATAAATAGCATAGGCCAATAGCAATGAGAGCTCCAAACAAGAGATGGTGTGCCCTGATCACCAAACATACATAACCAACCAATGTGGTCCGGCATCATATGTAAGCCCCGAATGGCACGGTCCCAAAGCTCTAAAATAGCTGCATCAATCTCTGTCATCCGTGGAAGTACACCTCTACCTATAGAGAACTCCTCCGCAATAAAATCACCCGGGAGCTGTCGTGACTGAGACCAAACAAGCATAGAAGAAGCTGGCCCACGATCCCAGGAAGCCCGGTCAATGTGTGTCCTCTGTCCAAGCTGACGACCCTCTACATCCCGGACATGGGGACTCCAAATGAGGGGCGGACGCTCAATCTCTGGCAATGAAGCAGGAGGACGACGCTGCAAACTCTGCCGCATGGAAGTCCAAATCTGTAATATAGAGCACATAAATGGTGACAGATGATCAGTGTGCAGAGGGGCATCTGAAAAAATGTAGCGAATACCAGGAGACCAAGTATGACCATCACGGGTACCAAAGCGCGGTGACACTGTATACAAGACTGATATAAAGAGCGTCTTCCAAGTTTCATTGCCCGGAAACAATCCACGGACAATGAACTTGGTAAGTAAAGCGCGGCATTGCATCTCAGGATCAATAATACCAAGACCTCCCTTTGCAATAGGCAGTATGATCGTCGCCCAGCTAACTCTGGCTCTGGTGTCAACAGTGCCATCATGACCACTCCATAGGAAGTTGCGGATCAGGCGATGAACCTGCCGCATCACACCCGCATGGAGCATCCAACAGGAAGCAATGTACCAAACAGAGGCCAAGAGAACCTGATTGGCCACCAGAGTCCGTCCTGCAAGAGATAAGTGCTGGGATGACCAATGGCATAGCTTCCGGCGAAGCGACTGCAGAACCGGAGCAAACTGCTGCTGAGGTGTAATATCCAAACCAACCTGAAATCCCAGATGCCGGCAAATCTGTCCTGGCTGTAGCCAAGTGAACCCCTCTGCTACACCCCAAGTCGGTACATCCTGTGATCCAACCAGCATACCATATGATTTGTGCCAGTTGATGCGAGCACCACTGGCCAAACAATAGACATCCAAAACTGAGCGTGTAGCATCTAGCTTTCTCAAAATCGAGAAACAAGAGAGCGAGGGGGGTACCAGTAGATGTGGCCCACTCAACAGCCTGATGGTAGCAAAAGATGTTATCCAAGATGCATCGATCCTGGATAAAAGCGGTCTGAGATCCATGAATGATATCAGGAAGATAAGGTCTCAATCGCGATGCCAATAGTAGCGAATATCTTATATACCGTGGGGAGGAGGGTAATAGGTCTCCACTAGCGCACAATCCCCTCCTTTAGGTATAAGAGATATAAGCCCTGAGCAAAGGGAACGTGGCATAGATCTCGAATCGTATACCTCCTATAGTCCTCTGAGTAAAGCCCCAGAGATAACATCCCAATGTGTAATGAAAAATTGACGGGTAAGACCATCATCCCCTGGACAGGAAGCAGGATCAAGAGCATCCACTCCCTCTCGTAACTCCTGCACTGTAAACTCCAAACAAAGAGTGTGGGCCATGTCAGCTGTGACTGAGCGTCTCGTATGAGACCAAACAGTATCTCTCGCAACCTCAACCTCGGCTGTGACCGGGTCAGCACTAAAGAGATCCTCATAATAGGTAGTAGCAATGTCAAGAACACGGCCTGGGTGAGTCTCCAATAGTCCCTGGTAATCCAGAACTGCCCGGAGAGTAGTCCCAGATGGTCTCTCTCTCTGCGCGGTAAAGAAGTCTTTGTTCATCCGGTCACCAAGCGCTACCCAACGAGCCGCTGTCGCGTGACTGGAGAACTCCGATCTTCTGTCCTGAACCTCCCGAATCTCTGTAAGTAACTCAGAATGTCTACCAGCAAAATGTGCATCACCCGGATGGCACTTTAAAAGCCGCTGTACCGATGCCAATGGAGAAGAAACTCAGCATGCATAAACTGTGCAGTAGGAGCCTGCAGTATGGGATCAGCTTCCCAAATCTGAGCAATGCCAACAAATAAATCAGGACTGGAAAGCAACCTATCCGGAATCCTGGACCCCCGCCGAACTGCAAGGGGTCGCGCAAAAGTAATAGTCAATGAAACAGGGCAATGATCTGACATCGAGGTGCCGGGCCAAATGCAAATGGAGCCACCCAAGAAGGAGGCCCAATCTCCAATATAAAATCTATCCAGTCTCTCCAATAAACGGCCCTGCTGACGGCGCAATCCCCAGGAGAAGTCCAAGGAGCGAGGGAGGTGAGCAAAAGCGGGCGTACACCATGCATCAACGGCATGAATACATAGCAAAAATCTCTCCCAATCATCCTGCTCTGACCGCGCAATAGAAGTCAACACAGGGGCAACCTGTCATGGCCCTGTGAAAATGGAACAGCACAAGTGTGGGCATGGTGGTTGCAGAGTCAGAATATTTTATGATTCACATGGGGGGTGCCCGGACAGTGTTTAAGATGTGTGGACATCCCTAGGTGTGAAGGGGGGAACTAGAAACATTAAGTTTTAATGTTTATTGGAGTTTGCCCCTAGGCCTTAGTGGCCCTAGGAACTTATTAAAGTTGGGGCCCTAGGGATTAAATTGGGGAGGAGTTTTCTCTCTCTTCTCTCTCTCTCTTCCCTTTTTGGGGAATCGTGTAGCAAAAGAGGAGCTTCTTTCATGCGCATGTTATCCTAGCGTGGAAAAGCACAGGAAGAAGAAGGCGGCTGCTGTTTTGCTGTGGATTGTTGCTGTTTTTCTGAGGGAATCAGCCGTACAGCACTGTACGGCCAGAACTGTGCAAGCTCTTTCTCTCTTTCTTCTCTGTTGCTGGCTGCGCACAGGTACTGCTGCTGGAATACTTTGCGCACAGGTCTGAATAGACTGTACCAGCAGGTACAACAGTCAGTACAACACTGTACGACTGCCGTACAGTGTACGGACAGCCAGGTACAGCAAGTACATCTGCTGCAGGCTGCTGCAAACAGGTGCTGGACAGACTGTTTACTCTGATTCAGGCAGGTACAAGAGTGGACAGCCGGCTGTTTGTGCAAGTACAACTCCTGGCACGTATCCCGAGGCGGTACAGACGGGTACTGTGCTGATTTTCAGATCTGTATTTTTCAAGGACAGCATAAGAGTGAGCATCAGGAGGAGGATACAGGCAAGTGCAAGCACACGTGTGAAGCAGGATTGTGGATTCAAGTGCCTGCAAGCACAGATTGGTGCTGTTGCTTCCTCCAGTGTTGTTTCACGAGCTGAACTTGGTAAGCTCTGTTTCTGTTCATCCATCTCTCTTCCTACTGCTTGATGTCTGCTGCAGGTATGTGTTATCTGGCTCCTTGTGAGAGGAGGGGTATGGCAGATTGACAAGGGATTAAGACAGAGATTGGACAGCACATGTATGTTTGAGCTGAGAAGATGTGTCATGCTCTTGAGTTATGCCAGATGTATGCCCATGGCTGGACTGCTTTGTGATCTTGGCTGATCAGAGGGAGGCACAGTGTGTTGCTTGAGGACACAGATCTGTGTGCATAGATCCTCTGTGCTGAGAAGGATTTGTGGGCCGTCAGATTGGACTTACAGGTGTAAACTCTTGGCTGGTCTTTGTGTTGTACTCAGCCATACATATTATTTTAAGTGAATAAAGAAATACCGCAAGGGGCGCCAAGCTTTGGGGCCAACAGGTGTCGCTGTGTTTTCAGATTTGGGCACTCTAGCTCCAATCTGTGTTTTGTTTCTCATCTAGACTACAAGTGGATGGGTGATTGCCCCTACCGCACTCTGGTTTTCTATCAGAGGCCGGTTTCAAGGTTCCGTTGCCGGGACCAATCATCAACTTTCTGAAGGGGGTGAGCTCGTGGTTGCTTTGGAGAAAGCCATCGCTGAAAATTCAGCAATCATGTCTGATACAGAGGAAGAGTACTTCTATCATGAAGAAGAAGAGCAAGAGTCTTCTCCTGAAAGAGATGTATCTGAGGATATTTTTGCAGGAGAACAGGCTGCAGATGTTGAGCCTTATGAGGATGTAACACAGCCAGAAGATGTGCATGGTAAAGAGGATGATGATGCTCGGTTCAAAGATCGCTTGGCTAGTGTTATGGATACTTTTATGCAGCTCACACAGAGTGAGAGATTTGTTGAATTTTTGAGATCTCGCACAGAGCCCCGCACAGAGCCCCATAAAAAGAAGAAGAAGGTTCGTTCAAAGAATCTTTCTCAAGGTCATAGTGGTACCACTCCACAGGATCCATCTCCTGCCCAGTTTCCAAACATGCAGCATGCTTTTGGTGCTAACCCACAGAGTTCCTTCTATGGACAGCCACCTATTCCTCAGCAGAACATGCATCTAGGTTATTTTGGTGGTGGCTCGGTGTTTCAATCCATGACTGGGGGTTATCCTCAGGGAGGCATGGGTATGTATGGGCCTTTTGGAGCCAATTTTCAGCCTGGCATGCAAGGGAATATGTATGGTGGTATGCAGTCCGGTATGCAAGGAAATGTGTTTGGAAGCATGCAACCTGGGATGCAAGGCAATATGTTTGGTGGCATGCAGCCAGGTATGCAGCATGGAATGTATGGAAACATGGCTGGGATGTATGGTATGCCTGGTGTTGGAATGGGAAATGTTGACCCAATGATGGGTATGAATGTTGGGGGCAGCAATCTCACGAAACCACTTCCATATGATAATCTAATGCCTATGGGAAAGGCGAAGGATTACAAGGAAGGGGGAGCTGCAGTGAAGTTCGACACTTTCAGTGGGGCCAAGGATAAATTGAAGGCACTTACCTTTTTACAGCAGTTTGATGCTGCTTTTTCTGGTGGGAATTACACAGAGTCCTCGAAGGTGAGGAAAGCTGCCACTTTTCTCAAGGGCAATGCTTTGCAGTGGTGGTCTACTCTTCTTTTGCAGGGCATAGCACCCACCACATGGGTCCAATTCAAACAGGTTTTCTCTTCCGTATGGCTCACATCTACATTTGAGGTGGATGTTATGACCGCATGGCACAAGCTGGATGCTTCAAAGTGTGATAGTTTGGAGGATTATAACAAGAAGTTTTGGGAAGCTCTACTCCCAGTGACTTCTTATCGTGCCGTGCCATTATCTGAGCAGGTAGAGAAGTATTGTTGTGGGCTGCCCAAGGAGGTACGAGATTACTGTATAAAGACAAGAGTAACGAACATGTCACAGATGATTGAAAATGCTATGACAGCTAATGCGTTACTCACAGGTGGTTCATCTGGGTTTAAAGGCAGTAAGAAATTAGGCAAGAAAGCTGAAAAATTTGGGCATGCTTCTCGTGATGCTAAAGGGTCTACAGAGACAAAGTATAAGAAGTTGCCAATGCCCAAAAGGACTTCTGAGGAAAGACAGGCTTTGAGAGATGCTCAAAAGTGTTTTTACTGTACTGAAGAGGGGCATATGTCATTCAATTGTCCCAAAAGAACGTCCAAGAAGGACCCTGACAATAAAGGAGAGCCCAAGCCAAAGAAACCAAAGCCTTCTGCAGGCTTAGTTCCTGATCTTGTGGGGGAGCAGCTAGGTGGTGAAGCTACAGAGTTGTGCAGGGCATGGGGCAAAGTGAGAGATCAGAATGCTTTGATCTTCTTTGACACAGGTGCTAGAGCCAACTTCATTTCACCAGATTTGGCTGGCCGATTGGGGATTCGCGCAGAGGAGATGGGGCCGTTACATGAGGCTAATATGGCTTGTCCAGGGTATGCAGAACCCGTTACTCCTATTATTGGGAAGCTTCGGCTTCATTTGCAGGGTTATGTGGACAGCGAGGAGTTCTTCATCATGCCTTTGGATGGCTGTGATGTTTTGTTGGGGATGCCATGGTGCCACAGGGTACATGCGGTGGTGGATACTTACAATAGGAAAATTACTCTGACTCATAGAGGGAAAGAGCATGTATTGGATGTAAAACTCAAAGGGGAATCTGTTCCTATTGTATCCGCTTCGGCGATTTCATCAGTAATGAAAAAGCATCTTTCCGCGTACTTGATTTATGTAAAGGATGCACAGGATGATGAGTCTAAGTCTAATTTGTCAATGTTAGATAAGGACAGGGCTGATTTCTTAAGTGGGTTTCAAGACTGTTTTTCCGAGTCATTGCCAGGAGAATTACCTCCTGAGAGGCCAGAAGATCATGCCATAGATCTGATTCCTGGTAGTACTCCACCGAATAGACCGCCATACCGTGTTAGTGCAGCCCAACAGGAAGAGATTATGAGTCAGGTGCAGGAGCTATTGAATAAGGGGTTGATTCAACCTAGCTCATCACCCTTTTGCTCACCTGTGCTCTTAGTGCAGAAGAAGGATGGTTCTTGGCGCATGTGTATAGATTACAGGGCGCTGAATAAGAATACCATCAAGAATCGATTCCCCATACCGAGGATCGATGACATCTTGGAACGCTTACAGGGCTCCACAGTTTTTAGTCGTATTGACTTGAAAAGCGGGTATCATCAGATACGCATTAGACCCGAGGATGTGCATAAGACAGCATTCCGAACCACATTTGGGTTGTATGAGTTCTTGGTTATGCCCTTTGGTTTGACAAATGCGCTTGCCACATTTAACAGAATGATGGACAGGATTTTCAGGCCTCATAGAGAGTTTGTGGGCACATTCTTTGATGATATGATTGTGCATTCACAAACTGAGGAAGAGCATAGAAGGCATTTGGCCATTGTGTTTGCAGAACTCAGAAACCATAGATTGGTGGTTAATGGCAAGAAGAGTGAGTTTTTCTTGCAGGAGATACATTTCTTGGGGCATATTGTGTCTGGTCATGGAGTCCGTATGGATCCAGCAAAGGTGGAAGCAATACTTAATTGGCCAGCTTTGAGGACCGTGCATGATGTACGCAGCTTTCTAGGATTGTGTTCCTATTACAGGCGTTACATACGGCACTTTGCTGAAATTGCTTCACCTCTTCATGCTTTGACGAAGAAAGCAACTCCGTTTAGATGGGCTGATCGGGAAATTTCAGCATTCAAAAAGCTCAAAGAAAAGCTTACTTCGGACCCAGTATTGGTGTTACCGGACCTCCGAAAGGCTTTTGTTGTCCAGTGTGATGCATGTGGAAGTAGCATTGGTGCAGTTCTCATGCAAGAGGGACATGTGATAGCCTATGAGAGTAGAGTTTTGCAAGATGCTGAGAAGCATTTACAGGTGTATGAGAAAGAGATGTTGGCTGTAATTCACATTCTTTCTACATGGAAACACTACTTGCTTGGGGCTGATTTCACTGTGCAGACAGATCATCAGACCTTGCGTTATTTCCTCACGCAGACTAAGCTTTCAGAGAAGCATATGCGTTGGGCAAACTTTTTGTCAATGTTTCACTTCCAGATTGTGCATGTGGAAGGCAAAAAGAATGTAGTGGCAGATGCTTTGTCACGCAAGCCACAGGTCTCTGCAGTTTCACTTGCTTATCATCATGAGCTTGATGAAATGAAAGAGCAGTATGCCCATGATGAGGATTTTGAAAGGTTGTATGATCAGATGTCTGAGGGTCAGCGGCATGAGCATTACACTCTCAGAGATGGGTTTTTATTGATGCATGGCAGACTGTGTGTTACCAGGCCATTGCGACTCAAGGTTATGATTGAAAGTCATGCTCCACCGTATGCAGGTCATAGAGGTATTGACGCCACGGTCAAAGCAGTGGAGACTTTCTTTTATTGGCCAACCTTGAGAAGAGATGTTGATGCCTTTGTGAGGCAATGCATCGTATGTCAGAAGGTAAAGTTTGACCGTCAGAAGACACCAGGGTTATTACAGCCTTTACCTATTCCGGATAGACCTTGGGAGAGCATTGCCATATGGATTTTGTATTTGATCTTCCACGGACACAAACGGGAAATGATGGCATCTGGACTATCATATGCAGGTTCAGTAAGCAGGCACATTTCATTCCCGTGAGGAAGACAATTAAAGTGGATCATATGGTGAAGTTGTTCATGGCGTACATCTTCAAGTATCATGGCTTGCCTACATCTATCATTAGTGACCGTGATCCACGGATGACGAGTTTGTTTTGGAGAGGGTTGTTTGACAACATGGGTACAACTCTCAAGTTTTCATCGTCATTTCATCCACAGACAGATGGTCAGTCAGAAGAGGCTAACTCTACAGTGTTGGATCTTCTCAAGTGTTATGTGTCAGAGCACAAGCAACAATGGGAAAAGTATCTTCCTTTGGTGGAGTTTGCATATAACAACACTGTACATAGCTCGACAGGCAAGGCGCCTTTTGAGATTGTAGGAGGAGGGAAGAAGGTTCCACCCATTTTGCATACAAAGGATAAGATCTTTGAGGCTGATCAGTATGTGGAGAGCTTGGATGAAGCTTATCGGAGAGTTAAGTTGGCCCTCCAGAAAACTCAGCAGAAGCAAAAGAAAGCCGCAGACCGTCACAGACGTGATTTACAGTTTGCATTGGGTGATTGGGTTCTTTTGCGTTTTGAAAAGGCTAGACTCAAGAAGATGAAGGGTAAAGAGCGCTTATTCCCTAAGTTGAGTATGCGATACTATGGGCCTTTTCAGGTTTTGGAAAAGATTGGTGAGGTAACCTATCGTTTGAAGTTACCAGATCACTGGAGGATTCACAATGCTTTTCATGTGAGTCTTCTTAGACCTTTCCGTGGGGATGTGCCTGAGGATGTATCAGATGAGGCTCAGCCGGAAGTTGAGGAACTTGATGAGGTTCTAATTCCAGAGCAGATACTGGCACATAAAGAAAGGAAGGTACGAGGTAAAGTTTCCCGTCGCTTGTGAAGTTCAAGAACTATTCACCGATGGATGCGAAGTGGATGGAGGAAGGTGACTTAACAGATTCACCTCAGGTTTTGCAGCTTTATCTCGATGCCTTTGAGTTAGAGCCGACTCTTATTGTGGCTCATTCAGGTTCAGCAGAGCATGGGTCTGGAGCATTACCTGATGCTCAAGAGGGGGGTAGCACCTCCACTCCCTTGATACAGACAGGCTCAGATGACATCTAGAGGTCGCTTGGTGCAGATTTTCTCTCACCCGAAGGTACTGAGGCTGACAGTACATCTGTTTATGGGACTTCTATGATATATGTGTACTAGTCACATGGAGATTTTTGTGGATATGTATGGTTCACAGTGGTATACAACTTGGACTATTACTATGCCATTGGTTTGCAGTGAATATTGATACATGTGTATGGCTTAGAGAGATTGGGACGCTGATCTTGCCATATTGTATATTTCACTTTGGATATTTTGATGCATCACCAGAATGCAATCGAGGACGCTTGCCATCTTTCAAGAGGGGGGTATGTCATGGCCCTGTGAAAATGGAACAGCACAAGTGTGGGCATGGTGGTTGCAGAGTCAGAATATTTTATGATTCACATGGGGGGTGCCCGGACAGTGTTTAAGATGTGTGGACATCCCTAGGTGTGAAGGGGGGAACTAGAAACATTAAGTTTTAATGTTTATTGGAGTTTGCCCCTAGGCCCTAGTGGCCCTAGGAACTTATTAAAGTTGGGGCCCTAGGGATTAAATTGGGGAGGAGTTTTCTCTCTTCTCTCTCTCTCTTCCCTTTTTGGGGAATCGTGTAGCAAAAGAGGAGCTTCTTTCATGCGCATGTTATCCTAGCGTGGAAAAGCACAGGAAGAAGAAGGCGGCTGTTGTTTTGCTGTGGATTGTTGCTGTTTTTCTGAGGGAATCAGCCGTACAGCACTGTACGGCCAGAACTGTGCAAGCTCTTTCTCTCTTTCTTCTCTGTTGCTGGCTGCGCACAGGTACTGCTGCTGGAATACTTTGCGCACAGGTCTGAATAGACTGTACCAGCAGGTACAACAGTCAGTACAACACTGTACGACTGCCGTACAGTGTACGGACAGCCAGGTACAGCAAGTACATCTGCTGCAGGCTGCTGCAGGCTGCTGCAAACAGGTGCTGGACAGACTGTTTACTCTGATTCAGGCAGGTACAAGAGTGGACAGCCGGCTGTTTGTGCAAGTACAACTCCTGGCACGTATCCCGAGGCGGTACAGACGGGTACTGTGCTGATTTTCAGATCTGTATTTTTCAAGGACAGCATAAGAGTGAGCATCAGGAGGAGGATACAGGCAAGTGCAAGCACACGTGTGAAGCAGGATTGTGGATTCAAGTGCCTGCAAGCACAGATTGGTGCTGTTGCTTCCTCCAGTGTTGTTTCACGAGCTGAACTTGGTAAGCTCTGTTTCTGTTCATCCATCTCTCTTCCTACTGCTTGATGTCTGCTGCAGGTATGTGTTATCTGGCTCCTTGTGAGAGGAGGGGTATGGCAGATTGACAAGGGATTAAGACAGAGATTGGACAGCACATGTATGTTTGAGCTGAGAAGATGTGTCATGCTCTTGAGTTATGCCAGATGTATGCCCATGGCTGGACTGCTTTGTGATCTTGGCTGATCAGAGGGAGGCACAGTGTGTTGCTTGAGGACACAGATCTGTGTGCATAGATCCTCTGTGCTGAGAAGGATTTGTGGGCCGTCAGATTGGACTTACAGGTGTAAACTCTTGGCTGGTCTTTGTGTTGTACTCAGCCATACATATTATTTTAAGTGAATAAAGAAATACCGCAAGGGGCGCCAAGCTTTGGGGCCAACAGGTGTCGCTGTGTTTTCAGATTTGGGCACTCTAGCTCCAATCTGTGTTTTGTTTCTCATCTAGACTACAAGTGGACGGGTGATTGCCCCTACCGCACTCTGGTTTTCTATCAGAGGCCGGTTTCACAACCTCAGCCTGGTAGTCCTGAGCAGACTCAATGTTGTTGAAATCTCCTCCAACAACCCATGAGTCCACTGACGAAAGCACAGGAGACAGGGCATCCACCAACAGGCGCAAAAAAGCAGATCTAGATCGAGCATGAGTCGGCGCATAAATCGATAAGAAGCCAATCCGAGTATCTGCAATCCTCACAATCACATACATAGCCCTGCCAGGAACTAAAATACCATGCTGACACACTGAGGCTACAAAGGCCGGGCTAACTGAAATGCATACGCCACAACTATGACCAGACTCCCCAATAGAAGGTGACCAGTAAGTACGAGACCCAGTGCCCAAGAGACGGCCATAGGGGTGTGCTAACTTATGCTCTTGCAACATCAAAATGTCCACAGGAGAAGGAATGGCACTGGCAATCTCTCTCTTGAGTCGGGAGGCTCTATTCCCAACTATCCTTGAAGTGCATAAACCATTAACATTCCAAGATAAGATATGCATAGCACCACAAATAGAGCAAGAACTGTACATCTATAAGACAATACATCCCATAAGCCAGCATGGCATCCATCCACAAAGTGTACATAGCGTGCCTACAAGATGGCTAGCAAAACTGACAGCATCACAATCTGGGGAACCATAAGACAATACATCCCATAAGCCAGCATGGCATCCATCCACAAAAGTGTACATAGTATGCCTGCAAGATGGCGAACAAAACATATCTGCATCACAATCTCTGCCTCTTGGAAGAGGTTGTCTTCTCCAAGGAAGCATCCTGTGGAGGAAGACAGGGAATCCTCTTCCCCTCCGCAAAGAAATGGACATCAGCAAGCCACTGACTAACCACAGTCTGCGTACATCTCAAGGCTGTAGCTACCCTCTTGATGCCCCAAATCTTCATCGAGGAGGGCATCGAGAAGGAGTCCTGTAAGAAGATCACCAATGGCAAGCAGACTCTGCATCTAACCACTGTATGGCACCACAGCAGTGGGGAACCAAAGACTCCAGCCAGCCATCGTCAAGATGAGTACCAAGCCAATCCTGCAACTGTGCCAGAGTGTGGGTACGAACAAACTGTAGCACTCTCCTCTGACCATACCTCCGACCCACCAAAAGGTAGAACAAAAGAGCGCATAGGTGCAGAGACACCACCAACAAACTGAAAATCAGCACTAACTCGAGCTGAGCGCTGTGACAAGTAAGTCCTGATGAGAAAGGGGCCCAAGGCATGACCACTAGACTCTGCACGATCTGCACCCCAGGCTGGCGGACTGAAATCAAGGAATGCGTGAGGCACTCTGGGAGGCGGCGGGGGCGGAGGCAGCAGTGGAGTAGAAACCAAGGGTGCAAGTAGAGGCAGTAGTGGAGGAGCAACCAAGGGCGCAGAAAGAGGAAGTGGAGTAGGTGTGAAACGGGTATCGACCTGCATAGGTACAGGCTCTGGCAGCTGAACTGGCTGTGCAGGCGGTCGGGACTGGGGCGATGGAGCAGACGCCCGTGGCGAGGGTAAAGGGGGAAAATGAGATGCCTGTAGTCCAGCTGGTGGGGCCTGAAGATCCCTCTCTGAGGAAAACTGAGTACCTGGGACTGAAGAGATCTCCGGCGAAAGAGGCCTAGCTGGAGGGGCGAGGTCAACAGGTGGAGCAGAAGGGGCAGACCGCTGGCGTTGCTGAAAACTGTGGCGGTGCGGCACAGGTCTCCACTCATCAGCTGGAGGAGCAGGAGCAGAGGAGGGGGGGGGGTGATGACTCGAAGAGAGGATATCTGTCCGAGCCGGCGCCTTCCCCTGGCGATGCTGCTGGGTTCTGGTCTAGTCCGAGGAAGGCCCTCCCTGACGAGGTGCAGGAAGGGTGGGGCAATGATGAGCCATGTGTCCCATCTCATAACACCTGACACACTGGCCTGGCCTACCAGTAACAAAAAGGCACTGGATAAATCGGCATCAACCTCGACCAGTGACAAGAATAGAATCCGGGATGTCGGAGGAGACAAACAACTGAACACGAGGAGGACCAGCGGAAAGGCGCACGGAGCCAGGAACAACAGCCCCCAGGTCAGATGCTAGAGCTACCACAAAGTCCTCCTGCACAAACTGGCGAGGAAGGGAAGGCAGAGAGAGTGTGAGAGGGAACCGAGGAGCAATCTGTCGGGCCTCAAACTCGTCCTCAGTGAAGGAAGGGTACCAGGGCAGGATGTACAAGGCCCGGCCACCAGCTAAGATGGGAGCAATTGCACAGAGAGCGGCCACTGAAGCAGAGTCAGAAAGTAAGGCCATGAAAATCCCGCGGCCTAGGCAAGAAACCTCCACAACCCGGCCCTGGTGGGTCCCCATAGCAGCCTGCAGGTGATCACGCAAAGTAGCTCGGGTGATTGCGCGGCCTGAAATGCGCCCCACAACTGCTGTCTCGCTGAGGACTCGGCTCGAAGCGTCCGCTCCATCCATCACTTTTTCCGGGATCACGAACTTGCGAAGAGGTGGTGGGGGAGCCTCCTGGTGGAAACTCGCTACCGGCGTAGACGCCATCCTAGTTGGGGAAACCTGAATAAAGTTGCGGAGAGGAAATGCCAGGGGCCAAGGATAGCAGAAAACCACTCTCACTGCCACTCTCTTTGTCACTCTCTCTACTGCAGAAATCTTAAGAGAGCAATGTCAGAGAGACTGCAAGACCCGCATGAGCAGCCATCCAAAAGAAAAAATTGATCCTGCGGGAGATCCTCCAACTCCATATGGAAGTCCAGAACTGTGTCAAAAAGGCATGAGAGAGACCAGCATGCAGCCATGTGCCTAAGCGAGTCGGTCTATGCAATGAACGACGAAGCAAGCAATGTCTCCCGATGCGCACAGAGTATGCAAAGAAAGATGCATGACGAGCCCCTGGGTCTACAGCTGGCCACTCCCACTCTCCAGGGTCCCAATACAACTGCGAAAGGGGGCGTCCCTCCCAAATCCATAATCGCCAGCTGGGGGCAATGTCAATGTGAAAAGACAGATCCACCTCCCGCCTTTTTCTGTATGACCCCACCACACGAATGGGAGTCTAATCATACTGCCTCAACTCCTCCAGGCATCCCAAACCATGATACTGTAATCTGACATGACCAAAGCAGTCCGGGACACCCACAGGGATAAACAGCATAGGATAGTGACAGTGTGAACTCCAAACAAGAGATGGAGTGCCCTCATCACCAAACATACATAACCAGCCAATGTGTTCCGGCATCTCATGTAAACCACAAACAGCGCTGTCCCAAAGCTCAGGTATACCTGCATCAATCTCGGCCAAACGAGGGATAACACCCCTGCCAATGGACAACTCCTCCGCAATAAGATCCGCTGGGAGCTGACGTGTCTTGGACCATACATACATAGACGCAGCAGGACCACGATCCCAGGAAGCCCAGTCAATGTGCGTCCTCTGTCCAAGCTGACGACCCTCTTCATCCAGTACATGGGGACTCCAAATGAGAGGCTAACGCTCAATCTCTGGTAATGAAGCAGGAGGACGCCTCCGCAAACTCTGCCGCATAGAAGACCAAATGTCTAAAATAGAGCGCATAAAGGGAGACAGGTGAGCTGTCTGCAAAGGCGCATCTGAAAAAATATAGCGAATGCCAACAGACCAAGTGTGACCATCTCGAGTACCTAAGCGAGGTGACCAAGAGTGCGACACTGATCTGAACAACATCTTCCAAGATTCATTTCCAGGGAACAAACCACGGACAATAAACTTGGTAAGTAAAGCACGACACTGCATCTCAGGATCAATAATACCAAGGCCTCCTTCTGTCGTGGGCAGGATAATCGTCGCCCAACTAACTCTGGCTCTGGTGTTAACAGTGCCATCCTGACCACTCCATAGAAAGTTGCGGATCAGGCGTCGCACCTGCCGCAGTACACCCGCATGAAGCATCCAGCAAGAAGCAATGTACCAAACAGAGGCCAGGAGGACCTGGTTGGCCACAAGGGCCCGTCCTGCAAGAGAGAGATGCTAAGCTGACCAATGGCATAGCTTCCGACGAAGTGACTGCAGAACCGGATCAAACTGCTGCTGAGACGTAATATCCAATCCAACCTGAAAACCCAGATAACGACAAGACTGTCCTGGCTGCAGCCAAGTAAACCCCTCTGCCAAACCCCAGGTCGGTGCATCATCTGAACCAACAAGCATACCATATGATTTGTGCCAGTTGATGCGGGCACCACTGGCCAAACAGTAAACATCCAAAACTGAGCGTGTCGCATCAAGGGTCGCAAAGGCATAAAGAACCATCGATAGAGTGTCATCAGCATACTCCTGATCAACCAAATCGTGCACCCTGTATATCTCTCTGACGTGCATGAATGAAGTTCGAAAGCGCCTCGCCCACAAAAAGGTATAGATAAACTGCCAGCGGGCAGCCCTGTCTCACTGAGCGAGAGATGTCAAAAGATCTGCCAACAAAACCCCCAATAGTGACTGCACTCGATGCTGACCTGTAAAGAGCAGAGACTCCAGTGATCCACTGCTGCGGAAATCCCATGCGCAAAAGAGTCCCCTCTAAAAAAGACCAATCCACCCTGTCGTAGGCTTTCTCAAAATCGAGAAACAACAAAGCAAGGGGAGTGCTAGTAGAGCGAGCCCACTCAACAGCCTGGTGATAGCAAAAGATGTTATCCAAGATGCTGCGATCCTGGATAAAGGCAGTTTGAGATCCATGAATGATGTCAGGAAGAAAAGGTCTTACCCGAGCTGCCAGCATAGTCGCAAATATCTTATATACCATCGGGAGGAGGGTAATAGGTCTCCACTGACGCAAAGTGTGTTGGGGTAAAGGCGTTATGCCCACCCTTATAGTGTGTACAAGCCCATAAGTTATAGTACATAGTACACTTAGTACTTTTAATGTACTAAGTGCACTATGTGTACTAGTGCAATATACATGTGTGATAGGGGAGTCACACACTCATGCTTTTTTATGAGTTGACTTATCCCCACAACTCTCTCTCTCTCTCTCCCTTGCTTCTCTGTGTATGTCTCCCATGAATGAACTCTAACCCTAATTCAGGTTTCTCCCCATCAACTGGTATCAGAGCCCTTAGTGATCCCTCCCTTCCTCTTCTCCTTCATGATTTCTGTCCACAGTCTGTTGGTCGCCTGCTTCAATCAACCATTATCATCCTGCGTTTTCTTCTGTGTGAGCTCCGCTGCCCCAAAGCCTACTGCCGCCTCTCTCAATCAACCCCTGGTACAAGCGAACACAAGCAAAGGCAGTTGGAGATGTCAGGCGCCTACATCACCTGGTCGCAAGGACAAGCGCAAGTGCACGCACGGGTGTAGCTGGCGCTAGGCGAATACAGGACTGTCGACTTCAGGCTGGGCGAGCACGTGGCACAAGGCAGCATTCGCAGTCTAGGCGAAGCTAAGCGAAGGCGTTGGCGCTGGGCGTAGAAGGCACTAGAGGCGTGTAGCGTCGGCTGGTAAAACGAGCGAAGAAGATAGGCGGGCTGCAAAGCGCATTAGCGCTGGGCGTATAGGCGCTAGGCGAGTGAAGCGAAGGCAGCAGCCCTAGGCGACCTGTAGCGTGGCTGAGGCAGCACACGTCTATACTCAGGCGTCAACAAACGTGGTGAATACTTTCAGCAAAGCAGCATCTTGGTCAACCAGAGCTCCTCAGCTATTGCCCACCTGCACAGCAGCAACATCAGCATCAAGCCCCTCCTGCAAGTATCAGAAATCAACACACAAGTCAAAATCAATCAAAATCGACTCCTGCAAACCTCAAATTCAGCCCGAAAATCAGAAAATCAAAGGTATTTTGCTTCAATTTTGGGAATTTCTCATCAATTCAATTAATTGAGCAGTTACAGGTGCACAATTGCTCAATTTTTTGAGCAAAATTGGCAAAATTGGGTGACATTGGTCACAATCAGGAAAAATTTACAGGAAATTGGTCAAATCAGGATCAATTTGCAGGAAATTGGATGTCGAAATTTGGGGCTTTTGATGTAATTGTGCAATTAAGCACTCATACATGCTGTATGATGTGAAAAATCGCACATTTGGGCAAAATCGCAGCAAATTGCAGCAAATTGCAGTGCAAATCAAGGGGCTTTTGTGCCGATTTGGTTGATTTGCATGCAGGCAATCGCATTTGATGCTGTGGATAATGTGCTGATGCCTTACAAGCACTCAATGTGCCTGTAAATCAAGGGGCTTTCATGTATTTGATGTATATGTGGCCAGGGGGAAGCATCGTGAACACTCTGGATGCCTTCATGTGCGCCAATGTACCATGCATGATTAGAAATTGATCTCAAATCAAGGGGCTTTTCAAGTTTGTATGCTTGTTGAGCTTGGCAAAGCAGCAGGCGAGACTTTTATGCCTTGAATCCTCAAAAATCAGCTTGCAGTCAAGGGGCTTTTGCCCAATTTCTGTTCGGGACTGTTTTATGCAGTGTACAGGACTGTAAAAGTCTGATTTTCACTCATTTGGACAGCCAGGAGAGCATTTATTGCTACTGTACCTGCTGGTACAGATTTGGTACAGATTTGTACATGTTTTGGCATGGCTGTACACTGTTTTGAGTGATCAAAAGGTTCAAATTCAGCTGCTGAAATTGCCGGTACAGGTTTGGTACATCATTAATGAGCGCTTAGTACTGCTGTACAGTACTTTGGAAGGGCAAAAGAGCACATTTGAGGTGCTGTCCAAAATCTGCAGCAACCAGATTTTGGTGTTTTCATCACAAAAAGTGGGAGAAAAGTTGCATTCTTGCTTCCGCAGTGGGAGATAAAGCTTGGGAGAACATTTGTGAGCACTTTGTGTGCTTAGGGTGCAGTGTTTGCACATCTTGGGTGCAGTTTTTGCACATTTGCAGGGAGTCAGGCATTAAAGGTTGCATATTGCTATGGCAACCACAGGTGAGAGCTCTTCATTGCTTCACATCAAGAAGCTTGAAGGCTCGCATAACTATGATATTTGGCAAACCCAGTGCTACAATGTGTTGCTACAGAAAAAGCAGCACAAGCCTATCAAAGAAAGGGGTGTGATGCCCGCTTCTCTTACAGCTGAAGAGTGGGAAGATATGGATGAGCTGGCAAGATCTACTATCATGTTGTCTGTGTCAGACTCATTACTTTTCAGCATTCGTGAAGAGAAGACAGCTTGGGGAATGTGGCAGAGATTGCAGGACTTGTATGCCCAACAAAGTGCCTCAAGCAAAGTGTATTGGTTGAAGAAACTCATAGGTCTTCAGATGAAGGAAGGGGCGTCTATGACAGCCCATTTAAATGAGTTTAATGGTATTGTTAGCCAGGTCATCAATCAAAAGTTGGCAATGGACGATGAGTTCAAAGCCACTTTTTTGTTATGCACTTTGCCAGAGAGTTGGGACACATTCAGGACAGCCACTAGCAATTCGAATGCTATGCTGTCATATGCAGATGTTGAGGGTGCTCTTCTTCAAGAAGAGATGAACAGGAAAAACAACTCTGTTGGCAAGTCCAATGCAATGAATGCACGTGGGAGATCCCAACAAAGGGGAAAAAGCCAAGAAAGGGGAAGGAGCAAGTCTCGCTCCAAAAAGGATTTGGAATGCCATTATTGTGGCAAGAAGGGACACATCAAAAAGCAATGCTACAAATGGAAAAATGATCAAAAGGAAAAGGGAAAAGGCAAAGACAAAGAGAAAGACGAAGCCAAAGATGTAAAGCCGAAGGGCAAAAGTGGAGTCAAGATTGAAGAAATCAATGTGTCACATGCAGGTGGCAGTGAGGATGAGGTCCTCTTTACGTCTTCACTTGATGCCCATTCACTTCTTACAGGTGGTCATGGTATGCACTCATGGATCATTGATTCAGGTGCCTCCTTTCATGTCACAGGTTGCAGAGACTTGTTTGTCAGGTACACTGCTGGCAATGAAGGAGTGGTTTATTTGGGTGATAACCATGCATGCAAAATTCTTGGCAGAGGTGATGTGAGGCTTGTATTTTCAGATGGCTCACAGCTTATGCTCCATGATGTCAGGCATGTGCCTGAGATCAAGAAGAATCTGCTTTCTACTGGACAGCTTGATGATGCTGATTATGTTACCACATTTGGTAGTGGAAAGTGGAAGATTAGTAAGGGCTCACTGGTTGTTGCCAGAGGCTCTAAAGTGGACACTCTTTATTTCATGCATGCAGGTGTTTGTCACCATGCTAATGTAAATGCAACCGAGCTGCCGGAAATTTCTATGTGGCATAGCCGGTTGGGACACATGAGTGTCAAGGGAATGGAGCAATTGTCTCGTTTGGGTTACTTGCCTTCTCTAAAGTTTTCAAGTTTTCAGTTTTGTGAGCATTGTATATATGGTAGGCAACTACAGTGCCCCCACAAGAAAGCTCTTGGACAGAAAGATGCTCAGTTAAAGCTTGTGCATACAGATGTATGTGAGATGCCTCAGCTTTCTTTGGGAGGGGCAAAATATTTTGTGTCTTTTATTGATGATGCCACACGCAAGGTGTGGGTCTATCCTCTTCGTTTGAAGAGTGATACATTCTCAGTGTTTGAGAAGTTTGTTGCTCTAGTTGAGAATCAAACTGGCAAAACACTGAAGGCTTTGCGTTCCGACAATGGTGGAGAGTATATGTCCAAACAGTTTCAGGACTTTTGTGATGCTAAAGGCATCAAGAGGGAGCTTTCTACTCCTTATGATCCTCCACAAAACGGGACAGCAGAGAGGATGAACAGGACCATACAGGAGAAGGTCCGTTCTATGTTGTCACATGCTGCATTACCTCATGGTTTTTGGGCTGAAGCTGTTATGACAGCCGTTCACCTTATAAATAGGTCACCTAACACGAGGCTTGGTGGGAAAGTGCCAGAAGAAGTATGGACAGGGAAGCCTCCGTCATACAAGCACTTGAGAGTGTTTGGTTGCGTTGCGTACGTGCACATACGCAGGGAAATGCGCACCAAACTTGATCCTAAGTCTCATAAATGCATATTCCTAGGATATGGTGACAGAGGTGAAATGGGGTATAGACTTTGGGATCCCATGAATAGAAAGATCATACGCAGCAATGATGTCATTTTTGATGAAACATGCATGTATAAGGAGCCTGCAAGGCAACAGGAGCCTGGCAGAGTCATCTTTGATGATGATGGACATCATGGACAACAACAAAGGGCTGTAAATCAGCCATTACAGCAGGAAAACCAGCCCTTAAATGGTGCTGAAAATGGTCCAAATGGACAGCCAGATATGGCAGAAGATATCCCTATGGATATACCACAGTTGGAGGAGATACCGGGCATGATATTTCAGCCTTATGGCATGGAACAGGAGCCACCAATGGGTGATATGCAGGCTGGACAGCAACCTGCAAATGATGGTCATTGGGTACGGAGGTCCACAAGACCCTCCAGAGTCCCTGACAGGTTTGTTCCAGGGGTTGACTACTTGATGCTCACTGACTGTGGGGAGCCCTCATGTTATAAAGAGGCTTTACAGAGGGCAGACAAAGCTCTATGGGAGCGTGCCATGAAGTCAGAGATGGATTCTCTGCACAAAAATGGAACTTGGAAGTTGGTGCATTTACCTGCAGGCAAGAAGGTTTTGCCATGCAAGTGGGTATACAGGCTCAAAGTTGCATCAGATGCAAAGCCAAGATACAAAGCCAGGTTAGTGGCTAAGGGCTTCAAGCAGGAATATGGTGTGGACTTTGATGAGATCTTCTCTCCAGTGGTCAAAATGACCACACTTAGAGCTGTGTTAGCTTTGGTTGCGCATGATGATCTGGACTTGATTCAGATGGATGTGAAGACTGCTTTTCTTCACGGTGATCTCCATGAGGAGATATATATGCAGCAGCCAGAGGGTTATGCAGTGAGTGGAAAGGAGAAGCTTGTATGCAAGCTGAAAAAGAGTCTTTATGGGCTCAAACAGGCACCAAGAGAATGGTATCATAAATTTGATACATTCATGAAATCACAGAAATTCAGGAGAAGTGACATAGATCACTGCTTGTACACCAAGAAAGCTTTGGATGGCAGTCTATTGATTCTCATTTTGTATGTTGATGATATGTTGATTGCCGGGAAATCTCGTAAAGAGATGGATGCTTTGAAGCAGAGGCTGCATCAAACCTTTGATATGAAGGATTTGGGTGATGCAAATCACATCTTGGGTATGCGGATACTTCGGGACAGAAATCAGCATGTGTTGTATTTGTCTCAGAAGGAATACATTGGCAAAGTCTTGCAGAGGTTCAATATGGACGGGGGGAAGAAAGCTAGTACTCCTTTGCCTCCATATGTGAAACTCAGTGCTATGGACAGCCCACAGTCAGATAGAGACAGGGCTGATATGGCCAAGATTCCGTATGCTTCAGCTTGTGGCAGTCTCATGTATGCCATGGTTGCTACTAGGCCAGACATTGCATTTGCAGTGGGAGTGGTTTCTAGATACATGGCCAACCCTGGCAAGAAGCATTGGGAAGCAGTGAAAGGTGTCATGAGATACCTGAAGGGCACACAGGATTTGTGCATTTGTTTTGGCAAACAGGATGCATTAGTGCATGGTTACACGGATTCGGATTATGCCGGTCATCCAGATAACCGGAAGTCTACTACCGGTTATGTGTTTACATTCACAGGAGGTGCTGTGTCATGGATATCCAGGATGCAGAAGTGCACTGCCTTATCTACTACAGAGGCTGAGTATATTGTAGCCACAGAGGCTTGCAAGGAGGCATTATGGCTATCTCGGTTAGTGGTTGATTTGGGCTATACAGGGGATATTCCATTGTTGCATTGTGACAGTCAGAGTGCCATCCAGTTGGCAAAGAACCCTGTCTTTCATGCAAAGACGAAGCATGTGGATGTGAAGTATCACTTCATCAGAGAGGTGATAGAGAACAAGCAAATTCAGCTTGTTAAGATTCATACGGATGACAACCCGGCTGATCTGTTGACGAAGAGTTTGCCTCCGGAGTGGTTTGCTCATTGCAGACACTTGATGGGCATTGGATGAGGCCATTTTCAGCCTTGATATGGCCTTGTATATTATCATGTACATGCTGATTTTTTTTTTTTCTTTAAGGGCACTTTGCCTTTAAGTGGGAGGTTGTTGGGGTAAAGGCGTTATGCCCACCCTTATAGTGTGTACAAGCCCATAAGTTATAGTACATAGTACACTTAGTACTTTTAATGTACTAAGTGCACTATGTGTACTAGTGCAATATACATGTGTGATAGGGGAGTCACACACTCATGCTTTTTTATGAGTTGACTTATCCCCACAACTCTCTCTCTCTCTCTCCCTTGCTTCTCTGTGTATGTCTCCCATGAATGAACTCTAACCCTAATTCAGGTTTCTCCCCATCAAAGTGTGGTATCCCCTCCCTTAGGTATAAGAGATATAAGTCCTGAGCAAAGAGAACGTGGCATAGAACCCGAATCATATATCTCCTGTGAATCATATATCTCCTGTAGGCCGCGAAGCAGAACCCCAGAGATAGCATCCCAATGTGTGACGAAGAACTGTCTGGTGAGACCGTCATCTCCCGGGCAGGAAACGGGATCAAGAGCATTCACTGCCTCTCGTAGCTCCTGCACTGTAAACCTCGAGGAAAGAGTGCGGGCCATATCAGCAGTGACAGAGCGTCTCGTATGAGACCACACAGTATCTCTGGCATCCTCAATCTCAGCTGTGACCGGATCAGCACTGAAAAGAGTCTCATAATAGGAAGTGGCAATGTCAAGAACACAGTCTGGGTGTGTCTGCAAAAGTCCCTGGTTGTCCAGAACAGCACGGAGAGTAGTACCAGAGGGTCTCTCCCTGTGTGCAGAAAAGACGTCTTTATTCATCCGGTCACCAAGCGCTATCCAACGAGCCGCTGTCATGTGACTGGAGAACTCAGATCGTCTCTCCTGAATCTCCCGAATCTCTGCAAGAATCTCAGCATGGGTACCATCATAATGTGCATCACCCGGATGGGACTGTAATAGCCGTTGGACCGAAGCTAAAGGAGCAACCAAGGAGCGCGCACGCTGGGCCACCGCACGACGACAAGCGGAGGTGGTCTCCCTGCAAGATGTACTCGACTCTGTGATACAGGTGGCAAGAAACTCAACATGTGTGTACTGTGCAGGGGGTCATGTGCTATAGGATCAGCACTCCATATCTGAGAAATACGATCAGATAAATCAGGATCCGAGAGCAATCTGTCCGGAATCCTAGATCCCCGTGGCCTTGCAAGGGGGCGCGCAAAAGTAATATCCAAAGATAAAGGACTATGATCTGATATCGAGGTGCCTGGGCAAATGCAGATGGAGCCACCCAAGAAAGATGCCCAATCTCCAATATAAAATCTATCCAACCTCTCCAGTAAGTGGCCCTGCTGACGGCGCAAGCCCCATGAGAAGCCTAAGGAGCGGGGATGGTGTGCAAAAGAAGGCGTATGCCACGCATCCACAGCATGAATACATAACAAAAATCTCTCCCAAGCATCCTGCTCTAACTGCGCAATAGATGTCAACACAGGGGCAATCTCCGCCTGGTAGTCTTGGGGAGACTCAATGTTGTTGAAGTCTCTCTCTCTCTCTCTCTCTTTTTTGGAGTATCCAAGGCTATATTATGTCGTACTGTATCCCATAGACCGCCAAATGGCCTCGCACTATGGGCAGAACAAATCAAAGAGAAAAGTACAAAATCAAAAGATCAAGGTGGCTGATGTGATGCATGAAGAATCAGCCACTCTGGCACAGCATAGTGCCATACCATGAAGCCCCTGTCAAAATGAAAGAACAGTGAAGACCGCCCCCAAGTATGAAGAAAATCAAATCTCCACTGTTGTGTAGCTCTAGAATCCCCCTGTGAAGCATCCCACTCACTACAGAGAGAGCGCAGTAACTCGGACCAAATGATATGCAAGGTGTCCTCTGCAAAGGAAGGCTCGTGACTAAGAACATGCATGCATCGAACCTTCCAAATACACCACAGTGTGATAAAAGCAATAGTGGCAACAATAGGCTCCCTACTCTGGTCAGCAGCATCGCGAACTAATACGGGAATCATGGAAAGTGAACTCCCATAATAAGTCGCAAGGGCCAGTAAATAAACGGGGTATGTAGGCTCCCCCTCGAAGAAAAGGTGTGGGCCAGAGAACTGCAGAAGCTAGGAGACTGCACCCCACGTGACATAGCCCTAACAAACACCCACACGAGAGAGTAGGCAAATAGATCTCCAGATCGGCTGCACCTGAGCACAAGTCCAAAAGCAGTGTCTGTGTGACTCTGGCAAGTGAGCGATGCAACGTAAACAAGAAGAAGCATGACCCATCTGTGCTGACCAGGTCCCAATAGCCAACCCAGCATGAGCTACCATCCACATTGACTCAGAACTTACATGTGAATGCATGGGAATGGCCAAAATGCAGCCATGAGCGCATTCTAATAGCTGCCTGTAGTCGTGTGAGAAATATAGCTCTGCCAATCGGTACTGAGTACTCCAAAAAGGAAACTACAGGGTCTGATGAAAGAACAGCTGGCCATAACCACTCTCCAGGATCCCAAGACAACCCAGACAATGGACGCCCCTCCCAAATCCACAATGTCCAAAGAACAATCTCGTCCAGCTCAATCTGTGGATCAACTCTTTGTACCTTGCCTTTGGAACCAACAACGTGGATGCGATGCCAATCGCAAAGGTCAAAGGGGAGGCAGAATCTGAATGCAATAATCTGAAATCATGAAGAACCGCAAAGAGAGTATCACCATGACGGGCCTAGGATGGCAGAGAGTCTGTCGTCTCGAAAAAGCCCTCCACCTTGCCAAAAAAGATTTGACTCTCCATCTGAGGATCTGCCTCAATCCAATGCTGTGGGATAGCAGTATCAATCTCCTGCATATGAGAAACAACACCCTTGCCAATAGAGTAAGTGGTGGCTATCAAATTTGTATCAAGGCATCGAGCGGCCAGCCAAGACTGTAAAGATGCCGCAGGGCCCCTGGCCCAAGCTGCCCAATCTATGTGATTACGTAAGCCCAACTGTCGACCCTCTACATCTAGAACCCTGGGATTCCAGATGAGAGGCTGACGCTCAATCTCCTCTGTAAGGACCGAGTGCCGATGAATAATGCACTTGCGCAGAGCATGCCAGACCCGAGAATGAAACGCAAGAAGTAAGATCGTGAGAGCTGCATCACTCAAAATGAATCTATAAGGAGCCCAGTCACCTCCCCTAGCGGGGGTCGAGTGCAAAACTGCATGGCGAAGAAAAGATTTCCAAGGCTCGTTCCCATGGAACATTCCCCGAATGATAAATAAGAGCTCTACTCTGTATATCAGGATCAATGATACCCAAACCTCCCTGCGACCGAGGCAAAATGCATGTGTGCCGAGCAACCCGAGCTCTAGTGTCATGGGAACCATCAGATCCAGTCTAGAAATAGTTGCGCACCAAGCGCCTGAGCCTAGAGATCACACCAGGGTGCAGCATCCAACACGAGGCAATGTACCTGATTCACCACAAGAGCCCATCTAGCCAGAGATAAATGATAAGCTGGCCAATGAGTGAGCTTCTTGCGGATGGAATCAAGTACCGGGAAGAACTGCTGGGCGGACTCACATCCAGGCCAATCTGAAATCCCAAATATCTGCATGATTCACCAGGCTGCAACCATGATGAATCCATCTGTTGTCTGTGCCAACAAGAATACCCGATGATTTATTCCAGTTGACACGACCGCCGCTAGCAACACAGAACCTGTCAATCATACCTCGTACTCTATCACGCGTATCCTCAGAGAACTCCGTGATCAAAAGAGTGTCATCTGCCTACTCTAAATCCAGTAGCTCAGTTTGCTGTCCCGCAGCGATCGGCAGATGCAAGCCGGGAATGCGAGTGGACTGAGTGCACAAATAGGATGACAGGGCCTGTGCAAAGAATAAGAACAAGGAAGGAGCTAGAGGGCAACCCTGTCTGACCAATCTGCCCAAGGAGGAGTGGCAGCTAACAAAACCTCCAATGGTGACCGCACTGGTCGCGGAGCGGTAGAGACCTGAGATGCCTCTAATCCATCCGTCTGGAAAGCCCAATCTGGCGAGGGTACCCTCTAGGAAATCCCTGCCGACTCTATCATAGGCCTTCTCAAAATCGAGGAGGACTACCAAATGCTGAGAAGAAGACTTGACCCATTCGGCTGCAGCTTAAAAAGTAAACACATTATCAAGTATGCACATGTCCTGTATGAAAGCTGTCGGAGATCCATGAATGAGTAAAGGCATAAAAGGCTTCAACCGAGCCGAAATCAAATGAGCCATAAGCTTGTAGGAGGAGGAAAGCAAAGTAATAGGTCTCCACTATCGTAGCAAAGTAGGGTTCCCCCCTTTGGGGATAAGTGCAATCAATCCAGATGTCATAGGATGGGGGCATGCTACCAGTATCAAACATTTGCTGTAAACCAAGGAGCAAGGGTCGGTGCAGCAACTCCCAGTACTCTAGAAAAAACTGCCGGGTGAGACCATTATCTCCTAGGCAAGAGGAGGCATCCAAGGAGCCGACTGCAGCCCGAAGCTCTATATCCGTGAACGGACGCATAAGGGAAGCAGACATGTCTGGGGTGACTACCATAGGCACATGAGACCAGACCTCATCTCTAGCATCAGCAATCTCAAAAAAGAGTCTCAAAATAATCAGCTGCCAAGGCTAAAACTGCATCGGGCTGTGAGTACAATACCCCATCCGAGTGCCTGATGGCTCTCAAGCAAGAACCAGAGGGGTGCTCTTGAAAGGTGGCAAAGAAGTCCTTGTTCATAGTATCAGCTTTGGTAATCCACTGAGAGACCGAAGCATGATAAGTGAACTCAGCCCTTCTTTCCAAAACTAGAGAGAGCTCTGCCCTAGCCTCACTCTCCTCCTGAGCAAGATAGGAATCCTGTGAGTGCTGCTCCTATAGCCGATGAATAGAGGCAAGGCAAATATGGAGGCCCTGCTCACTGGCAGTCAAGAAACGTCTCCGCGCAATCGCATGATGACGACACGTCTCACTAGAGACAGCAAGGCAATCCAAAATAAAATGTGCGTAATCTAAGGGGGGGACCTCAGGAGAAATACGTCAGATGTCCTCCAGTTGGGTATGCAAAGTGTTAGAAGACAAAACCACATCTGGAATCCTGCAACCCCAGTGAGGAGCATCCGGCCTCTGAGCTACAATGCAGATAGAGACAGGAGCATGATTTGAAAGCGCAGTGCCTGGCCATATCATCATAGAACCACCAATCCTAGATGCCCATGCACCAATGTAGAAGCGATCCAATCTCTCCAATAGCCGACCGGCCTGTCTACGAAAACCCCATGAAAATCGAAGGTACCCTCTGTGTGCAGAAAAAAGACTGCTCATGGCACGCATATGAAAGTCTCAAAGCAAACAGGAACCTGTCCCAAGCATCAATCTCAACTGTAGCAATCTCAAACAAATGAGGAGTGTCAGCACGATAGTCAGAGGGAGATTTAAGGTTATTGAAATCCCCTCCCACTATCCAAGAGTCCACAGGTGGCAATACATCCACAATCTCATGCCAGAAATCTGCTCTCAGACGAGCATCTGTAGGCGCATAAACACATAATAAACCAATCAACTGATCACCAATCTGCATCGAAACCCATATGCATCTTCCAGTAATCAATGTCCCGTGGTCCCTAACACGAGATCCAGCGCGGGCCCACCAAGAAGCAACACCTCCACTGCAAGACATCACTCCCGTGGCAGGCTCCCAAAAAGTGTTCGAGTTGCCTGGGAGAATCTTCCCACAGGATTGTGTGTCTGCCAGGGAGAGTTTGTGCTCCTGCACAAATAAAACATCCACCTCACCAGCCACATATCTGTGCAAATCCTGTCTCAAAAGAAGTTTCCTCGCACCACACTGGCGAGAGCTATGTAACCCATTGGTGTTCCAAGTGACAATATGCAAGTCCATCATAACAGTAAAGACCACAGCAAGCATACATCATTGGCAACCCACAATGAGCATACATCTAGTAACCCACAATGAGCATACATCTAACTGCGCTGGGCCGCTGGCGCTTGGCCTCTGGCCGAGAAACTAGCTGATCAAATCTCCCTGAGTCTGGAGGAAGCAGAAAGATGTCTCCCCCAGGTCTAAAATCAAGTGTCGAGCTAAACCATCTCTACACATATGGTTGAGAGCATCTGAGGGCCTTGCAGATTCTCTTCACTGACCACTGAAGAGTTTTCGAGGGAGGGGACCAGGAGTCTGCAAAACAGAAGAGCACTGGTAAGACATATCTACAAAGACCATTCTCTCATTTCGCCCTACCAATGCAGTGGGTGATCTGGAAGAGTGAGATATCAGCTACAAGTGCAGGTGCCCAGTGAGACGGTGCAAAATCTGAGTGCATGTGAAAGAAAGGGCCGAATCCTCTGACTAGTCCTCCTGCTGCCCAGTGAAAGGTAGGAGGAAAGAGAGGAAAGGAATCCTCTCACGCTATGGAGCAAGCAGGGTCTGATGACGAGAGCAGTATACTCGGATCTCAAGAGGGCCAGAGTCATCCGCACTAACACCTGCCAAATCAAAAACGCCATGATATAGGTGCACTGTCCATAAATAACTATGAAACCTCCTTCCCCACAGGGGGTGCCTATCTCGGGGCTGGCAAGAGCACCAAGGCCCAAGAGGGCGAAGAAGGAAGTACTGGAAATTCTGTATCCATCGCACCAAACCCAGCAAAAGGAGGAGGTATAGGAGGTCCCAGAGGAGGAGCCGAAACGTGCACCTCCTGCGGTGAAGCAGGAACCAAGGAAAGGCAAAGGTCCTCCTGAGAACCCTCCTCTGACACAATGAAAAGTGAAGGGGCAACCTGCTGCTACTATCTCTGAGCACTAGAAGAGGGTGGGGCATCCCGAGTGACTGGTGCCCTAAAATGATGACGACGATCAACTGTGCGCCAGCCCCCTGTCTCCGGGGGGTGGGTAGCACACGGCTACTAAGGGGTTGCGGCTGCTGCTGCTGCGAAGTGCGACGCGGATGCTGTGCCTGAGCCTGCTATCTGGGGCGTCGAGTAGGGTGAGGCCAATCATGAGCTAAGTGTCCAAAAGACTAGCAGCCCAAGCACTGGTCCGGTCGGCCAGTGATAGATACGCTTGCGAAAGGAGAGTTGTATAATCTGACCATCTATTTTGTATTATCTTGGTCTCATAGGTCATTCTAGACGTTAATATAACATTTCATTTCATTTCTCTCACTTTGGAGGTAATTTCTCTCTTCAGCTATTCAGATGTGAGACGTCAAATAGTGCTTTATTTTTAGAACAATTTTATTTTTGAGTGCTAGCAATACGCTTTTAGCCAAAAAGAATAAAAGGAGGGTGAGACCCTCATTGTAGCACATCAAATCTCGCATGAAACCTCATGTTGTACAGTAAGCATGCCATAAATATAAAGTAATACTGAAAGGGGCACCAAGGTTTGAGGTTAGTATCTCTAATGCAGAAGCATGCTAGCTCCCATGTGCAAGTGTTCGTGAAGTTATTTAACGTGTTCTTCTCATTTTTTGAAGTGTTCTTGATCCCCCACCACCCGTTCAAGTTATTGAGGCTGATTTCAACTATACAAGCCGGTCATCTCAAAAGTAAGAGCTGTAAGAGTCCGTTCAAACTGTAACTGCATGCAAAGTGTAACACACAGCCGATGAAACTACTCTATCCACCACAGATAGAGAAGCGTAACTGAAGAACACAATCATGCTCACTTGAGGGTGTGCGCATAGTAAACTGAAAGCAAAGAGAATGTTGGTAACGGTGCAAGCTACTTGATGATGACCCTTCATCTTCCCTCGATGACACAATCTTGCTGACTTGAGGGTGTACGCAGAGTAAACTGAAAGCAAAGAGAATGTTGTAACAGTGCAAGCTACTTGATGATGACCCTTCGTCTTCCCGCAATGTTACTCTTCATCTGCTCGACGGGTACGGCAAGGCTTGTTGCTGCTAACTGCCTCTTAAGCAATTCTATCACCCCCTGAGTTCTTGACTTGTGAGTCCGAAAAACAAAGGGTTCTTTATACAGGTTTGGTTTTTGAGTTCTAGATCGAGCAAGATCAAAAATCAAAAACTGGAAAATCAATAACTCACCAAAAATGAGTGCTTTTGGTGAGAAATTGACCCCAAACCTATAAAGTATCAAAACCCCTTATTTTCTACATGAAATTTCATGATTCTAAGATTCTGAATGGATGCCTATGTGGCTCGTCTAGAGACCTAGAGACTCTCGCAGACGGCATAGGGCAACTTTAAAAAGTGGCCTAAATGCAAGCAGGTTTCTAGGTACTGTGGTGTGCACTAACATGCACCTTGCTGGTGACGGTAACCTGCGCGTCGAGAGGTGGTGCATGTAACACGAAGCATTTGGGCTTCCATTTCAACCACATCTGAAGTGGGGGATCTATCTAGTCGGCTTTACTCGCATGTCCAACTCCAAGGTCATCACCACGATCCATGTGTGTGTGTTGGGGAGGGAGGGGGGTTAGGAGGGGGCTATTCATCATGACATGGTTCAGACTACCATACTTGACCAAAAACTCTTTACTAAAAACCAAACATTCACCTAACTCCTAAACAAGCAAAAATAAGAGAATTTTACAACACCTTAATTCTTAAACTAAGCTCAATACTACAAATTAAAGCACTTCACAAACAAAGCACTTGCTCTTGAAGTTGATACTCCTGGCTTTTCTTCCTCTAGCAGGCTTTCTGCCATCTTCATTCTAGATTCCACTAGACGTTCATACTCTTCTTTCAACATTGTTAGTGCATCCGCATAGGCAGGAAGGTTCATGTTATCGATACCAATGAGAGCGCCTTCTTCTATCACGTTGAGGAACTCCTCCAATGGACCAGGACTCACAGCCGGACACCAAAAGACCATGTCAGATGTCTGCCGACCTTTGGCGAAGCAGATGAGACTTTGCCTTCTGACTTTGCAAGTGAATACATTTTCTGAAATGCTCAGCTTTTGTTTTGTCCTTAGATCTTTCACACGTAGGTACTGCTTCTTCGGCATTGATGCTGCAGCTTACAGACATAGACATTACCTTTTGCTTTATTGTGCTGGTGGTAGGTACATCTCTTACGGAGATCTCATCGTGTATATTCAAGTGAAAGATCACTTTGATAACCTCTTGCACTCTTTCCTTGGCGTTGTTTCCATTGTTATCTTCTTGATTGTTGTCTTCTACGTCATGAAAGACTTTAACCATCTGTAGGGGGACAATGTCGTACCCTTCTTCATCACAGAACCCACTATCTAGGATGGCGATAACTTGTTGCCCTTTGCAGTGTTCACAAAAAACTATTATTTAAACCAATGGAAAAACGCCCTACTCTAAATTCAATCCGGTTTTTCCCAAATTTAGCCGGTTTGAAAAAGACATTACAAATTTTTCTTCGGTTTTTTCCAAGTGTAGCTTAGTTTGTCTTGCATTCCTGCATTGCATTCCCGAAATATTACACAAATTTACAAGATAATATATATATATATATATACACACACACACACACACATAAATACCTAGTACGTACGTACGTACATACGTACATACATACATACCTACGTACATACCTACGTACCTACATACATACATACATACATACATACATACATACCTACATACATACCTACATACGTAAATACATACATACATACATACATACGTACCTACATACTTGCATACATACTTGCACATACATACATACATACATACATGTGTGTGTGTGTGTGTATGTGTGTGTGTGTTTGTGTGTAATTTTTAAAGGATGTATTTTTCCCAAGCCCACCAGTAAATTAAGGGTGGATATCACCCTTGCCTTGAAAATAAAGAACTATTTGGATTTTTCCTCCTTTAAAAAAAAGGAAAAGCCTTTAAAATTTTCCATAAATTGCAAAAATTGCCTTGAAAAAATACATTAAAGGTGGGTTTTTCTTGAACACTGGCCCTTTGTATTTTATGGGAATGGTAGTGTTTGTGTCCTCCCCTTCGTAATAATCTCCTACTTTGTTGAGAGGAACTGGCTCGTACTTCCCTTTGAATGGTTTATCCTTAAAGATAGGAACTGTGTTTGTCATAGGTATGTTTACCCTGAGTTTCCTTAAGTAGTCCCCTACCTCTTTCCATGCTTCTGGCCTATTTTTTAGTACGTCTGCTAAAGGCATAGTACACTTGATTGGTGTTGACAAGATGGCTGCCAGGTTTGATATATCTAAGGCTGGAGGTGAATGGAACTTTTGGGAATGTAATTTTCGGACCTCAGAGTTTGCCTCATACTCTCCTTAATAAGAGGGTAGAGTTTTCAATGTTTCAGCCTTAATTACCTTAGATTTCTCAGATCCTACATCCCCATACTCAGAACATATTTCTAGATCAACCATTTTTTGGTCAAAATCTATTTCTTGAAGAGGTGGTTTGGTTTCATCCCTGTTTTTGATTTCTTTGAGTTGTTTTACCGCCTCCCATAGTCTATTTCCCCAATCCTTGTCAATCTCTGGGATGCTAGTGTTGGGAATTATTTTCCTCCCTGTTTGGTCTCCGTTCGATTCTAGATTGATCTCTAAGGATCCTTGTTCTTTGTTGTTTTTGGGTAAGCTTGTTGGGTTTTTGTTAGCCAAAGAATCCTCTTTTAACTCTTGTGAGATCAAAGGAAGCTTTCCATTTCCCATGTCATTTTCATCTTGGTTTGTCTCAAAATTCTTTTGTTTGTTATTGGTTTTCAATTGCTCTTCCAAGGTTTGAGTGGCCTTGACTAGCTGTTCGAAGATTTCTAATTGTCTAGTTTCCTTAGCTAGGTTTGGGTAGTGTTTCCATCTTTCTTCTAGAGTTTCCAATGGTTTCAACCGTTCTTCATATGCTTGCAAAATCGCATTTAACGGTTCGAAGTGTACGGTTTGAAGTGTTTCTTTGCAAGCACTGACCCGGCAGGTTGCCTCTCTGTTTCTTTTTGGATTTCATTGTTTGCTTCCGTCGGGAGTTCTTTTTCAAGGTTAGGAGTGTTCTCTTTTGTCTCGTTTTTCTCCCCTTGGGTGTTTTGTTTTTGGCATTTCCGGCTGGCTACTCTCCATTCTCGTCTAGCTTTCCAACTCTCCTTTTTGCTCTTTTTATTGCTCTCACTAGGCATGGCCTCATCTTTGTTTTCTATTCTACGTTCGTCTCTTGCCTTGGCTTGGGCTCTAGTGATGACCTTGAGTGGTATGAGTACGTTGGATTCTGAAGAGCTTGGCGTTTCTGTTGATGGTTTCATATCTATAAAGTTTAGGACTACTGGAGCCTTTCCTTTGACATGAGGATTTAGTGGGCAATCTCGCACTAAGTGCTTGACTCCACATTCTACACAATATCTTGTCAACAGAGGAAGCCCGGGCACTGCTGGCTTGTCTCTTCTAGGATGTGGACATTCTCTTACCCAATGTTCTCCTCAGTTATAGCATGGACCGGGAGCTGTCGTGACTGAGACCAAACAAGCATAGAAGAAGCTGGCCCACGATCCCAGGAAGCCCGGTCAATGTGTGTCCTCTGTCGACCCTCTACATCCCGGACATGGGGACTCCAAATGAGGGGCGGACGCTCAATCTCTGGCAATGAAGCAGGAGGACGACGCTGCAAACTCTGCCGCATGGAAGTCCAAATCTGTAATATAGAGCACATAAATGGTGACAGATGATCAGTGTGCAGAGGGGCATCTGGAAAAATGTAGCGAATACCAGGAGAACAAGTATGACCATCACGGGTACCAAAGCGCGGTGACACTGTATACAAGACTGATATAAAGAGCGTCTTCCAAGTTTCATTGCCCGGAAACAATCCACGGACAATGAACTTGGTAAGTAAAGCGCGGCATTGCATCTCAGGATCAATAATACCAAGACCTCCCTCTGCAATAGGCAGTATGATCGTCGCCCAGCTAACTCTGGCTCTGGTGTCAACAGTGCCATCATGACCACTCCATAGGAAGTTGCGGATCAGGCGACGAACCTGCCGCATCCGCATGGAGCATCCAACAGGAAGCAATGTACCAAACAGAGGCCAAGAGAACCTGATTGGCCACCAGAGTCCGTCCTGCAAGAGATAAGTGCTGGGATGACCAATGGCATAGCTTCCGGCGAAGCGACTACAGAACCGGAGCAAACTGCTGCTGAGGTGTAATATCCAAACCAACCTGAAATCCCAGATACCGGCAAGTCTGTCCTGGCTGTAGCCAAGTGAACCCCTCTGCTACACCCCAAGTCGGTACATCCTGTGATCCAACCAGCATACCATATGATTTGTGCCAGTTGATGCGAGCACCACTGGCCAAACAATAGACATCCAAAACTGAGCGTGTAGCATCTAGCACCGCAATGGCGTAAAGAACCATCAACAGAGTGTCATCAGCATACTCCTGATCAACCAAATCACGCTCACCCGCTAGAGGCAAAGCAACACCCTATATATCTCGCTGTCGTGCATGAATGGAGTCAGAGAGCGCCTCACCCACAAAGAGGTAGAGATACACTGCCAAGGGGCATCCCTGTCGCACCGAGCGAGAAATGTCAAAGGATCTGCCAATAAAACCCCCAATAGTCACTGCACTAGATGCTGATTTATAAAGAGCTGAAACTCCAGTGATCCACTGCTGTGGAAATCCCATGCGTAAAAGGGTTCCCTCAAGAAAAGACCAGTCCACTCTATCATAGGCTTTCTCAAAATCGAGAAACAAGAGAGCGAGGGGGGTACCAGTAGATGTGGCCCACTCAACAGCCTGATGGTAGCAAAAGATGTTATCCAAGATGCATCGATCCTGGATAAAAGCGGTCTGAGATCCATGAATGATATCAGGAAGATAAGGTCTCAATCGCGATGCCAACATAGTAGCGAATATCTTATATACCGTGGGGAGGAGGGTAATAGGTCTCCACTAGCGCACAATCCCCTCCTTTAGGTATAAGAGATATAAGCCCTGAGCAAAGGGAACGTGGCATAGATCTCGAATCGTATACCTCCTATAGTCCTCTGAGTAAAGCCCCAGAGATAACATCCCAATGTGTAATGAAAAATTGACGGGTAAGACCATCATCCCCTGGACAGGAAGCAGGATCAAGAGCATCCACTCCCTCTCGTAACTCCTGCACTGTAAACTCCAAACAAAGAGTGTGGGCCATGTCAGCTGTGACTGAGCGTCTCGTATGAGACCAAACAGTATCTCTCGCAACCTCAACCTCGGCTGTGACCGGGTCAGCACTAAAGAGATCCTCATAATAGGTAGTAGCAATGTCAAGAACACGGCCTGGGTGAGTCTCCAATAGTCCCTGGTAATCCAGAACTGCCCGGAGAGTAGTCCCAGATGGTCTCTCTCTCTGCGCGGTAAAGAAGTCTTTGTTCATCCGGTCACCAAGCGCTACCCAACGAGCCGCTGTCGCGTGACTGGAGAACTCCGATCTTCTGTCCTGAACCTCCCGAATCTCTGTAAGTAACTCAGAATGTCTACCAGCAAAATGTGCATCACCCGGATGGCACTTTAAAAGCCGCTGTACCGATGCCAATGGAGAAGAAACTCAGCATGCATAAACTGTGCAGTAGGAGCCTGCAGTATGGGATCGGCTTCCCAAATCTGAGCAATGCCAACAAATCAATCAGGACTGGAAAGCAACCTATCCGGAATCCTGGACCCCCGCCGAACTGCAAGGGGTCGCGCAAAAGTAATAGTCAATGAAACAGGGCAATGATCTGACATCGAGGTGCCGGGCCAAATGCAAATGGAGCCACCCAAGAAGGAGGCCCAATCTCCAATATAAAATCTATCCAGTCTCTCCAATAAACGGCCCTGCTGACGACGCAATCCCCAGGAGAAGTCCAAGGAGCGAGGGAGGTGAGCAAAAGAGGGCGTACACCATGCATCAACGGCATGAATACATAGCAAAAATCTCTCCCGATCATCCTGCTCTGACCGCGCAATAGAAGTCAACACAGGGGCAACCTCAGCCTGGTAGTCCTGAGCAGACTCAATGTTGTTGAAATCTCCTCCAACAACCCATGAGTCCACTGACGAAAGCACAGGAGACAGGGCATCCACCAACAGGCGCAAAAAAGCAGATCTAGATCGAGCATGAGTCGGCGCATAAATCGATAAGAAGCCAATCCGAGTATCTGCAATCCTCACAATCACATACATAGCCCTGCCAGGAACTAAAATACCATGCTGACACACTGAGGCTACAAAGGCCAGGCTAACTGAAATGCATACGCCACAACTATGACCAGACTCCCCAATAGAAGGTGACCAGTAAGTACGAGACCCAGTGCCCAAGAGACGGCCATAGGGGTGTGCTAACTTATGCTCTTGCAACATCAAAATGTCCACAGGAGAAGGAATGGCACTGGCAATCTCTCTCTTGAGTCGGGAGGCTCTATTCCCAACTATCCTTGAAGTGCATAAACCATTAACATTCCAAGATAAGATATGCATAGCACCACAAATAGAGCAAGAACTGTACATCTATAAGACAATACATCCCATAAGCCAGCATGGCATCCATCCACAAAGTGTACATAGCGTGCCTACAAGATGGCTAGCAAAACTGACAGCATCACAATCTGGGGAACCATAAGACAATACATCCCATAAGCCAGCATGGCATCCATCCACAAAAGTGTACATAGTATGCCTGCAAGATGGCGAACAAAACATATCTGCATCACAATCTCTGCCTCTTGGAAGAGGTTGTCTTCTCCAAGGAAGCATCCTGTGGAGGAAGACAGGGAATCCTCTTCCCCTCCGCAAAGAAATGTACATCCGCAAGCCACTGACTAACCACAGTCTGCATACATCTACCCTCTTGATGCCCCAAATCTTCATCGAGGAGGGCATCGAGAAGGAGTCCTGTAAGAAGATCACCAATGGCAAGCAGAAGCAAGACTCTGCATCTAACCACTGTATGGCACCACAGCAGTGGGGAACCAAAGACTCCAGCCAGCCATCGTCAAGATGAGTACCAAGCCAATCCTGCAACTGTGCCAGAGTGTGGGTACGAACAAACTGTAGCACTCTCCTCTGACCATACCTCCGACCCACCAAAAGGTAGAACAAAAGAGCGCATAGGTGCAGAGACACCACCAACAAACTGAAAACCAGCACTAACTCGAGCTGAGCGCTGTGACAAGTAAGTCCTGATGAGAAAGGGGCCCAAGGCATGACCACTAGACTCTGCACGATCTGCACCCCAGGCTGGCGGACTGAAATCAAGGAATGCGCGAGGCACTCTGGGAGGCGGCGGTGGGAGGCGGCGGGGGCGGAGGCAGCAGTGGAGTAGAAACCAAGGGTGCAAGTAGAGGCAGTAGTGGAGGAGAAACCAAGGGCGCAGAAAGAGGAAGTGGAGTAGGTGTGAAACGGGTATCGACCTGCATAGGTACAGGCTCTGGCAGCTGAACTGGCTGTGCAGGCGGTCGGGACTGGGGCGATGGAGGAGACGCCCGTGGCGAGGGTAAAGGGGGAAAATGAGATGCCTGTAGTCCAGCTGGTGGGGCCTGAAGATCCCTCTCTGAGGAAAACTGAGTACCTGGGACTGAAGAGATCTCCGGCGAAAGAGGCCTAGCTGGAGGGGCGAGGTCAACAGGTGGAGCAGAAGGGGCAGACCGCTGGCGTTGCTGAAAACTGTGGCGGCGCGGCACAGGTCTCCACTCATCAGCTGGAGGAGCAGGAGCAGAGGAGGGGGGGGGGGGGTGATGACTCGAAGAGAGGATATCTGTCCGAGCCGGCACCTTCCCCTGGCGATGCTGCTGGGTTCTGGTCTAGTCCAAGGAAGGCCCTCCCTGACGAGGTGCAGGAAGGGTGGGGCAATGACGAGCCATGTGTCCCATCTCATAACACCTGAGACACTGGCCTGGCCTACCAGTAACAAAAAGGCACTGGATAAATCGGCATCAACCTCGACCAGTGACAAGAATAGAATCCGGGATGTCGGAGGAGACAAACAACTGAACACGAGGAGGACCAGCGGAAAGGCGCACGGAGCCAGGAACAACAGCCCCCAGGTCAGATGCTAGAGCTACCACAAAGTCCTCCTGCACAAACTGGCGAGGAAGGGAAGGCAGAGAGAGTGTAAGAGGGAACCGAGGAGCAATCTGTCGGGCCTCAAACTTGTCCTCAGTGAAGGAAGGGTACCAGGGCAGGATGTACAAGGCCCGGCCACCAGCTAAGATGGGAGCAATTGCACAGAGAGCGGCCACTGAAGCAGAGTCAGAAAGTAAGGCCATGAAAATCCCGGCCTAGGCAAGAAACCTCCACAACCCGGCCTTGGTGGGTCCCCATAGCAGCCTGCAGGTGATCACGCAAAGTAGCTCGGGTGATTGCGCGGCCTGAAATGCGCCCCACAACTGCTGTCTCGCTGAGGACTCGGCTCGAAGCGTCCGCTCCATCCATCACTTTTTCCGGGATCACGAACTGGCCAAGAGGTGGTGGGGGAGCCTCCTGGTGGAAACTCGCTACCGGCGTAGACGCCATCCTAGTTGGGGAAACCTGAATAAAGTTGCGGAGAGGAAATGCCAGGGGCCAAGGATAGCAGAAAACCACTCTCACTGCCACTCTCTTTGTCACTCTCTCTACTGCAGGAATCTTAAGAGAGCAATGTCAGAGAGACTGCAAGACCCGCATGAGCAGCCATCCAAAAGAAAAAATTGATCCTGCGGGAGATCCTCCAACTCCATATGGAAGTCCAGAACTGTGTCAAAAAGGCATGAGAGAGACCAGCATGCAGCCATGTGCCTAAGCGAGTCGGTCTATGCAATGAACGACGAAGCATGCAATGTCTCCCGATGCGCACAGAGTATGCAAAGAAAGATGCATGACGAGCCCCTGGGTCTACAGCTGGCCACTCCCACTCTCCAGGGTCCCAATACAACTGCGAAAGGGGGCGTCCCTCCCAAATCCATAATCGCCAGCTGGGGGCAATGTCAATGTGAAAAGACAGATCCACCTCCCGCCTTTTTCTGTATGACCCCACCACACGAATGGGAGTCTAATCATACTGCCTCAACTCCTCCAGGCATCCCAAACCATGATACTGTAATCTGACATAACCAAAGCAGTCCGGGACACCCACAGGGATAAACAGCATAGGATAGTGACAGTGTGAACTCCAAACAAGAGATGGAGTGCCCTCATCACCAAACATACATAACCAGCCAATGTGTTCCGGCATCTCATGTAAACCACAAACAGCGCTGTCCCAAAGCTCAGGTATACCTGCATCAATCTCGGCCAAACGAGGGATAACACCCCTGCCAATGGACAACTCCTCCGCAATAAGATCCGCTGGGAGCTGACGTGTCTGGGACCATACATACATAGAAGCAGCAGGACCACGATCCCAGGAAGCCCAGTCAATGTGCGTCCTTTGTCCAAGCTGACGACCCTCTTCATCCAGTACATGGGGACTCCAAATGAGAGGCTAACGCTCAATCTCTGGTAATGAAGCAGGAGGACGCCTCCGCAAACTCTGCCGCATAGAAGACCAAATGTCTAAAATAGAGCGCATAAAGGGAGACAGGTGAGCTGTCTGCAAAGGCGCATCTGAAAAAATATAGCGAATGCCAACAGACCAAGTGTGACCATCTCGAGTACCTAAGCGAGGTGACACAGAGTGCGACACTGATCTGAACAACATCTTCCAAGATTCATTTCCAGGGAACAAACCACGGACAATAAACTTGGTAAGTAAAGCACGACACTGCATCTCAGGATCAATAATACCAAGGCCTCCTTCTGCCGTGGGCAGGATAATCGTCGCCCAACTAACTCTGGCTCTGGTGTTAACAGTGCCATCCTGACCACTCCATAGAAAGTTGCGGATCAGGCGTTGCACCTGCCGCAGTACACCCGCATGAAGCATCCAGCAAGAAGCAATGTACCAAACAGAGGCCAGGAGGACCTGGTTGGCCACAAGGGCCCGTCCTGCAAGAGATAAATGCTAAGCTGACCAATGGCATAGCTTCCGACGAAGTGACTGCAGAACCGGATCAAACTGCTGCTGAGACGTAATATCCAATCCAACCTGAAAACCCAGATAACGACAAGACTGTCCTGGCTGCAGCCAAGTAAACCCCTCTGCCAAACCCCAGGTCGGTGCATCATCTGAACCAACAAGCATACCATATGATTTGTGCCAGTTGATGCGGGCACCACTGGCCAAACAGTAAACATCCAAAACTGAGCGTGTCGCATCAAGGGTCGCAAAGGCATAAAGAACCATCGATAGAGTGTCATCAGCATACTCCTGATCAACCAAATCGTGCACCCTGTATATCTCTCTGACGTGCATGAATGAAGTCCGAAAGGCCTCGCCCACAAAAAGGTATAGATAAACTGCCAGCGGGCAGCCCTGTCTCACTGAGCGAGAGATGTCAAAAGATCTGCCAACAAAACCCCCAATAGTGACTGCACTCGATGCTGACCTGTAAAGAGCAGAGACTCCAGTGATCCACTGCTGCGGAAATCCCATGCGCAAAAGAGTCCCCTCTAAAAAAGACCAATCCACCCTGTCGTAGGCTTTCTCAAAATCGAGAAACAACAAAGCAAGGGGAGTGCTAGTAGAGCGAGCCCACTCAACAGCCTGGTGATAGCAAAAGATGTTATCCAAGATGCTGCGATCCTGGATAAAGGCAGTTTGAGATCCATGAATGATGTCAGGAAGAAAAGGTCTTACCCGAGCTGCAGGAGGGTAATAGGTCTCCACTGACGCAGGAGGGTAATAGGTCTCCACTGACGCAAAGTGTGGTATCCCCTCCCTTAGGTATAAGAGATATAAGTCCTGAGCAAAGAGAACGTGGCATAGAACCCGAATCATATATCTCCTGTAGGCCGCGAAGCAGAACCCCAGAGATAGCATCCCAATGTGTGATGAAGAACTGTCTGGTGAGACCGTCATCTCCCGGGCAGGAAACGGGATCAAGAGCATTCACTGCCTCTCGTAGCTCCTGCACTGTAAACCTCGAGGAAAGAGTGCGGGCCATATCAGCAGTGACAGAGCGTCTCGTATGAGACCACACAGTATCTCTGGCATCCTCAATCTCAGCTGTGACTGGATCAGCACTGAAAAGAGTCTCATAATAGGAAGTGGCAATGTCAAGAACACGGTCTAGGTGTGTCTGCAAAAGTCCCTGGTTGTCCAGAACAGCACGGAGAGTAGTACCAGAGGGTCTCTCCCTGTGTGCAGAAAAGAAGTCTTTATTCATCCGGTCACCAAGCGCTATCCAACGAGCCGCTGTCATGTGACTGGAGAACTCAGATCGTCTCTCCTGAATCTCCCGAATCTCTGCAAGAATCTCAACATGGGTACCATCATAATGTGCATCACCCGGATGGGACTGTAATAGCCGTTGGACCGAAGCTAAAGGAGCAACCAAGGAGCGCGCACGCTGGGCCACCGCACGACGACAAGCGGAGGTGGTCTCCCTGCAAGATGTACTCGACTCCTTATACAGGTGGCAAGAAACTCAACATGTGTGTACTGTGCAGGGGGTCATGTGCTATAGGATCAGCACTCCATATCTGAGAAATACGATCAGATAAATCAGGATCTGAGAGCAATCTGTCCGGAATCCTAGATCCCCGCGGCCTTGCAAGGGGGCGCGCAAAAGTAATATCCAAAGATAAAGGACTATGATCTGATATCGAGGTGCCTGGGCAAATGCAGATGGAGCCACCCAAGAAAGATGCCCAATCTCCAATATAAAATCTATCCAACCTCTCCAGTAAGCGGCCCTGCTGACGGCGCAAGCCCCATGAGAAGCCTAAGGAGCGGGGATGGTGTGCAAAAGAAGGCGTATGCCACGCATCCAAAGCATGAATACATAACAAAAATCTCTCCCAAGCATCCTGCTCTAACTGCGCAATAGATGTCAACACAGGGGCAATCTCCGCCTGGTAGTCCTGGGGAGACTCAATGTTGTTGAAGTCTCGCTCTCTCTCTCTCTCTCTCTCTCTCTCTCTCTCTCTCTCTCTCTCTTTTTGGAGTATCCAAGGCTATATTATGTCGTACTGTATCCCATAGACCGCCAAATGGCCTCGCACTCTGGGCAGAACAAATCAAAGAGAAAAGTACAAAATCAAAAGATCAAGGTGGCTGATGTGATGCATGAAGAGTCAGCCACTCTGGCACAGCATAGTGCCATACCATGAAGCCCCTGTCAAAATGAAAGAACAGTGAAGACCGCCCCCAAGTATGAAGAAAATCAAATCTCCGCTGTTGTGTAGCTCTAGAATCCCCCTGTGAAGCATCCCACTCACTACAGAGAGAGCGCAGTAACTCGGACCAAATGATATGCAAGGTGTCCTCTGCAGAGGAAGGCTCGTGACTAAGAACATGCATGCATCGAACCTTCCAAATACACCACAGTGTGATAAAAGCAATAGTGGCAACAATAGGCTCCCTACTCTGGTCAGCAGCATCGCGAACTAATACGGGAATCATGGAAAGTGAACTCCCATAATAAGTCGCAAGGGCCAGTAAATAAACGGGGTATGTAGGCTCCCCCTCGAAGAAAAGGTGTGGGCCAGAGAACTGCAGAAGCTAGGAGACTGCACCCCACGTGACATAGCCCTAACAAACACCCACACGAGAGAGTAGGCAAATAGATCTCCAGATCGGCTGCACCTGAGCACAAGTCCAAAAGCAGTGTCTGTGTGACTCTGGCAAGTGAGCGATGCAACGTAAACAAGAAGAAGCATGACCCATCTGTGCTGACCAGGTCCCAATAGCCAACCCAGCATTAGCTAACATCCACATTGACTCAGAACTTACATGTGAATGCATGGGAAAGGCCAAAATGCAGCCATGAGCGCATTCTAATAGCTGCCTGTAGTCATGTGTGAGAAATATAGCTCTGCCAATCGGTACTGAGTACTCCAAAAAGGAAACTACAGGGTCTGATGAAAGAACAGCTGGCCATAACCACTCTCCAGGATCCCAAGACAACCCAGACAATGGACGCCCCTCCCAAATCCACAATGTCCAAAGAACAATCTCGTCCAGCTCAATCTGTGGATCAACTCTTTGTACCTTGCCTTTGGAACCAACAACGTGGATGCGATGCCAATCGCAAAGGTCAAAGGGGAGGCAGAATCTGAATGCAATAATCTGAAATCATGAAGAACCGCAAAGAGAATATCACCATGACGGGCCTAGGATGGCAGAGAGTCTGTCGTCTCGAAAAAGCCCACCACCTTGCCAAAAAAGATTTGACTCTCCATCTGAGGATCTGCCTCAATCCAATGCTGTGGGATAGCAGTATCAATCTCCTGCATATGAGAAACAACACCCTTGCCAATAGAGTAAGTGGTGACTCTGGCAAGTGAGCGATGCAACGTAAACAAGAAGAAGCATGACCCATCTGTGCTGACCAGGTCCCAATAGCCAACCCAGCATGAGCTACCATCCACATTGACTCAGAACTTACATGTGAATGCATGGGAAAGGCCAAAATGCAGCCATGAGCGCATTCTAATAGCTGCCTGTAGTCATGTGTGAGAAATATAGCTCTGCCAATCGGTACTGAGTACTCCAAAAAGGAAACTACAGGGTCTGATGAAAGAACAGCTGGCCATAACCACTCTCCAGGATCCCAAGACAACCCAGACAATGGACGCCCCTCCCAAATCCACAATGTCCAAAGAACAATCTCGTCCAGCTCAATCTGTGGATCAACTCTTTGTACCTTGCCTTTGGAACCAACAACGTGGATGCGATGCCAATCGCAAAGGTCAAAGGGGAGGCAGAATCTGAATGCAATAATCTGAAATCATGAAGAACCGCAAAGAGAATATCACCATGACGGGCCTAGGATGGCAGAGAGTCTGTCGTCTCGAAAAAGCCCACCACCTTGCCAAAAAAGATTTGACTCTCCATCTGAGGATCTGCCTCAATCCAATGCTGTGGGATAGCAGTATCAATCTCCTGCATATGAGAAACAACACCCTTGCCAATAGAGTAAGTGGTGGCTATCAAATTTGTATCAAGGCATCGAGCGGCCAGCCAAGACTGTAAAGATGCCGCAGGGCCCCTGGCCCAAGCTGCCCAATCTATGTGATTACGTAAGCCCAACTGTTGACCCTCTACATCTAGAACCCTGGGATTCCAGATGAGAGGCTGACGCTCAATCTCCTCTGTAAGGACCGAGTGCCGATGAATAATGCACTTGCGCAGAGCATGCCAGACCCGAGAATGAAACGCAAGAAGTAAGATCGTGAGAGCTGCATCACTCAAAATGAATCTATAAGGAGCCCAGTCACCTCCCCTAGCGGGGGTCGAGTGCAAAACTGCATGGCGAAGAAAAGATTTCCAAGGCTCGTTCCCACGGAACATTCCCCGAATGATAAATAAGAGCTCTACTCTGTATATCAGGATCAATGATACCCAAACCTCCCTGCGACCGAGGCAAAATGCATGTGTGCCGAGCAACCCCAGCTCTAGTGTCATGGGAACCATCAGATCCAGTCTAGAAATAGTTGCGCACCAAGCGCCTGAGCCTAGAGATCACACCAGGGTGCAGCATCCAACACGAGGCAATGTACCTGATTCACCACAAGAGCCCATCTAGCCAGAGATAAATGATAAGCTGGCCAATGAGTGAGCTTCTTGCGGATGGAATCAAGTACCGGGAAGAACTGCTGGGCGGACTCGCATCCAGGCCAATCTGAAATCCCAAATATCTGCATGATTCACCAGGCTGCAACCATGATGAATCCATCTGTTGTCTGTGCCAACAAGAATACCCGATGATTTATTCCAGTTGACACGACCGCCGCTAGCAACACAGAACCTGTCAATCATACCTCGTACTCTATCACGCGTATCCTCAGAGAACTCCGTGATCAAAAGAGTGTCATCTGCCTACTCTAAATCCAGTAGCTCAATCTGCTGCCCCGCAGCGATCGGCAGATGCAAGCCGGGAATGCGAGTGGACTGAGTGCACAAATAGGATGACAGGGCCTCTGCAAAGAATAAGAACAAGGAAGGAGCAAGAGGGCAACCCTGTCTAACCAATCTGCCCAAGGAGGAGTGGCAGCTAACAAAACCTCCAATGGTGACCGCACTGGTCGTGGAGCGGTAGAGACCTGAGATGCCTCTAATCCATCCGTCTGGAAAGCCCAATCTGGCGAGGGTACCCTCTAGGAAATCCCTGCCGACTCTATCATAGGCCTTCTCAAAATCGAGGAGGACTACCAAACGCTGAGAAGAAGACTTGACCCATTCGGCTGCAGCTTAAAAAGTAAACACATTATCAAGTATGCACATGTCCTGTATGAAAGCTGTCGGAGATCCATGAATGAGTAAAGGCATAAAAGGCTTCAACCGAGCCGAAATCAAATGAGCCATAAGCTTGTAGGAGGAGGAAAGCAAAGTAATAGGTCTCCACTATCGTAGCAAAGTAGGGTCCCCCCCTTTGGGGATAAGTGCAATCAATCCAGATGTCATAGGATGAGGGCATGCTACCAGTATCAAACATTTGCTGTAAACCAAGGAGCAAGGGTCGGTGCAGCAACTCCCAGTACTCTAGAAAAAACTGCCGGGTGAGACCATTATCTCCTAGGCAAGAGGAGGCATCCAAGGAGCCGACTGCAGCCCGAAGCTCTATATCCGTGAACGGACGCATAAGGGAAGCAGACATGTCTGGGGTGACTACCATAGGCACATGAGACCAGACCTCATCTCTAGCATCAGCAATCTCAAAAAAGAGTCTCAAAATAATCAGCTGCCAAGGCTAAAACTGCATCGGGCTGTGAGTACAATACCCCATCCGAGTGCCTGATGGCTCTCAAGCAAGAACCAGAGGGGTGCTCTTGAAAGGTGGCAAAGAAGTCCTTGTTCATAGTATCAGCTTTGGTAATCCACTGAGAGACCGAAGCATGATAAGTGAACTCAGCCCTTCTTTCCAAAACTAGAGAGAGCTCTGCCCTAGCCTCACTCTCCTCCTGAGCAAGATAGGAATCCTGTGAGTGCTGCTCCTATAGCCGATGAATAGAGGCAAGGCAAATATGGAGGCCCTGCTCACTGGCAGTCAAGAAACGTCTCCGCGCAATCGCATGATGACGACACGTCTCACTAGAGACAGCAAGGCAATCCAAAATAAAATGTGCGTAATCTAAGGGGGGGACCTCAGGAGAAATACGTCAGATGTCCTCCAGTTGGGTATGCAAAGTGTTAGAAGACAAAACCACATCTGGAATCCTGCAACCCCAGTGAGGAGCATCCGGCCTCTGAGCTACAATGCGGATAGAGACAGGAGCATGATTTGAAAGCGCAGTGCCTGGCCATATCATCATAGAACCACCAATCCTAGATGCCCATGCACCAATGTAGAAGCGATCCAATCTCTCCAATAGCCGACCGGCCTGTCTACGAAAACCCCATGAAAATCGAAGGTACCCTCTGTGTGCAGAAAAAAGACTGCTCATGGCACGCATTTGAAAGTCTCAAAGCAAACAGGAACCTGTCCCAAGCATCAATCTCAACTGTAGCAATCTCAAACAAATGAGGAGTGTCAGCACGATAGTCAGAGGGAGATTTAAGGTTATTGAAATCCCCTCCCACTATCCAAGAGTCCACAGGTGGCAATACATCCACAATCTCATGCCAGAAATCTGCTCTCAGACGAGCATCCGTAGGCGCATAAACACATAATAAACCAATCAACTGATCACCAATCTGCATCGAAACCCATATGCATCTACCAGTAATCAATGTCCCGTGGTCCCTAACACGAGATCCAGCGCGGGCCCACCAAGAAGCAACACCTCCACTGCAAGACATCACTCCCGTGGCAGGCTCCCAAAAAGTGTTCGAGTTGCCTGGGAGAATCTTCCCACAAGATTGTGTGTCTGCCAGGGAGAGTTTGTGCTCCTGCACAAATAAAACATCCACCTCACCAGCCACATATCTGTGCAAATCCTGTCTCAAAAGAAGTTTCCTCGCACCACACTGGCGAGAGCTATGTAACCCATTGGTGTTCCAAGTGACAATATGCAAGTCCATCATAACAGTAAAGACCACAGCAAGCATACATCATTGGCAACCCACAATGAGCATACATCTAGTAACCCACAATGAGCATACATCTAACTGCGCTGGGCCGCTGGCGCTTGGCCTCTGGCCGAGAAACTAGCTGATCAAACCTCCCTGAGTCTGGAGGAAGCAGAAAGATGTCTCCCCCAGGTCTAAAATCAAGTGTCGAGCTAAACCATCTCTACACATATGGTTGAGAGCATCTGAGGGCCTTGCAGATTCTCTTCACTGACCACTGAAGAGTTTTCGAGGGAGGGGACCAGGAGTCTGCAAAACAGAAGAGCACTGGTAAGACATATCTACAAAGACCATTCTCTCATTTCGCCCTACCAATGCAATGGGTGATCTGGAAGAGTGAGATATCAGCTACAAGTGCAGGTGCCCAGTGAGACGCTGCAAAATCTGAGTGCATGTGAAAGAAGGGCCGAATCCTCTGACTAGTCCTCCTGCTGCCCAGTGAAAGGTAGGAGGAAAGAGAGGAAAGGAATCCTCTCACGCTATGGAGCAAGCAGGGTCTGATGACGAGAGCAGTATACTCGGATCTCAAGAGGACCAGAGTCATCCGCACTAACACCTGCCAAATCAAAAACGCCATGATATAGGTGCACTGTCCATAAATAACTATGAAACCTCCTTCCCCACAGGGGGTGCCTATCTCGGGGCTGGCAAGAGCACCAAGGCCCGAGAGGGCGAAGAAGGAAGTACTGGAAATTCTGTATCCATCGCACCAAACCCAGCAAAAGGAGGAGGTATAGGAGGTCCCAGAGGAGGAGCCGAAACGTGCACCTCCTGCGGTGAAGCAGGAACCAAGGAAAGGCAAAGGTCCTCCTGAGAACCCTCCTCTGACACAATGAAAAGTGAAGGGGCAACCTGCTGCTACTATCTCTGAGCACTAGAAGAGGGTGGGGCATCCCGAGTGACTGGTGCCCTAAAATGATGACGACGATCAACTGTGCGCCAGCCCCCTGTCTCCGGGGGGTGGGTAGCACACGGCTACTAAGGGGTCGCGGCTGCTGCTGCTGCGAAGTGCGACGCGGATGCTGTGCCTGAGCCTGCTATCTGGGGCGTCGAGTAGGGTGAGGCCAATCATGAGCTAAGTGTCCAAAAGACTAGCAGCCCAAGCAATGGTCCAGTCGGCCAGTGATAGATACGCTGGCGAAAGGAGAGTTGTATAATCTGACCATCTATTTTGTATTATCTTGGTCTCATAGGTCATTCTAGACGTTAATATAACATTTCATTTCATTTCTCTCACTTTGGAGGTAATTTCTCTCTTCAGCTATTCAGATGTGAGACGTCAAATAGTGCTTTATTTTTAGAACAATTTTATTTTTGAGTGCTAGCAATACGCTTTTAGCCAAAAAGAATAAAAGGAGGGTGAGACCCTCATTGTAGCACATCAAATCTCGCATGAAACCTCATGTTGTACAGTAAGCATGCCATAAATATAAAGTAATACCGAAAGGGGCACCAAGGTTTGAGGCTAGTATCTCTAATGCAGAAGCATGCTAGCTCCCATGTGCAAGTGTTCGTGAAGTTATTTAACGTGTTCTTCTCATTTTTTGAAGTGTTCTTGATCCCCCACCACCCGTTCAAGTTATTGAGGCTGATTTCAACTATACAAGCCGGTCATCTCAAAAGTAAGAGCTGTAAGAGTCCGTTCAAACTGTAACTGCATGCAAAGTGTAACACACAGCCGATGAAACTACTCTATCCACCACAGATAGAGAAGCGTAACTGAAGAACACAATCATGCTCACTTGAGGGTGTGCGCATAGTAAACTGAAAGCAAAGAGAATGTTGGTAACGGTGCAAGCTACTTGATGATGACCCTTCATCTTCCCTCGATGACACAATCTTGCTGACTTGAGGGTGTACGCACAGTAAACTGAAAGCAAAGAGAATGTTGTAACAGTGCAAGCTACTTGATGATGACCCTTCGTCTTCCCGCAATGTTACTCTTCATCTGCTCGACGGGTACGGCAAGGCTTGTTGCTGCTAACTACCTCTTAAGCAATTCTATCACCCCCTGAGTTCTTGACTTGTGAGTCCGAAAAACAAAGGGTTCTTTATACAGGTTTGGTTTTTGAGTTCTAGATCGAGCAAGATCAAAAATCAAAAACTGGAAAATCAATAACTCACCAAAAATGAGTGCTTTTGGTGAGAAATTGACCCCAAACCTATAAAGTATCAAAACCCCTTATTTTCTACATGAAATTTCATGATTCTAAGATTCTGAATGGATGCCTATGTGGCTCATCTAGAGACCTAGAGACTCTCGCAGACGGCATAGGGCAACTTTAAAAAGTGGCCTAAATGCAAGCAGGTTTCTAGGTACTGTGGTGTGCACTAACATGCACCTTGCTGGTGACGGTAACCTGCGCGTCGAGAGGTGGTGCATGTAACACGAAGCATTTGGGCTTCCATTTCAACCACATCTGAAGTGGGGGATCTATCTAGTCGGCTTTACTCGCATGTCCAACTCCAAGGTCATCACCACGATCCATGTGTGTGTGTTGGGGAGGGAGGGGGGTTAGGAGGGGGCTATTCATCATGACATGGTTCAGACTACCATACTTAACCAAAAACTCTTTACTAAAAACCAAACATTCACCTAACTCCTAAACAAGCAAAAATAAGAGAATTTTACAACACCTTAATTCTTAAACTAAGCTCAATACTACAAATTAAAGCACTTCACAAACAAAGCACCTGCTCTTGAAGTTGATACTCCTGGCTTTTCTTCCTCTAGCAGGCTTTCTGCCATCTTCATTCTAGATTCCACTAGACGTTCATACTCTTCTTTCAACATTGTTAGTGCATCCGCATAGGCAGGAAGGTTCATGTCATCGATAACAATGAGAGTGCCTTCTTCTATCACGTTGAGGAACTCCTCCAATGGACCAGGACTCACAGCCGGACACCAAAAGACCATGTCAGATGTCTGCCGACCTCTGGCGAAGCAGATGAGACTTTGCCTTCTGACTTTGCAAGTGAATACATTTTCTGAAATGCTCAGGTTTTGTTTTGTCCTTAGATCTTTCACACGTAGGTACTGCTTCTTCGGCATTGATGCTGCAGCTTACAGACATAGACATTACTGACTCTCTCTCTCTCTCTCTCTCTCTCTCTCTCTCTCTCTCTCTTCTCACACACACGCACACTCACAACGCATGATCTCTCTCTCTCAAGCGCAGGCTGCAGCTCATACCTGTAACCTACAGAGGTTGGGCACTGGGCAGTGGGAGGAGCGCTGCGGGCAGGCTGGGAGTCAGGACGAGGAGATGGCGCGGCAGTAGCCGACTCAAGCTTGTTACACAGCACGCTGCAGCAGACACAGTGTTAGCTTCAAGTTTCAACTCAGCTTAAGTTAGGCTTTTTTACACACGGCGCCCCAATCGCAGCCCATTACTGGGGTACTCAAAAAAATACGTTGCCCAACCACACACACCCTCACTTGGGAAAAAACAAAAAAGCAACGTTCGCTTGGAAAAAAAAAAGGCTGCTGAAAAGGTTACTATTGTCAGTCTGCACGAGTGAAGGTGATGGCGGGAAGAAAAGCTGTTGGAGGAGTGCAAGGGTGCCCAATGTTGGACAGCAAATGTTGGCTGTCCAACTTTAGGCACCACTTGGGCTCGCGTTGGCAGCTATATCTCCCAAATCTTTGTCAGATAGCTTCTTTCCAACTATCCCATCTCCAAAGATGGCTGACTCAACAAGAATCTCTTTAGCCAATTTATGTTGCATGGCTTTCGGTCTACCCACAAAATCTTATTGTACCATCTCTTTTTGACCTTGACCTCATCTAGAGCCATTCTTGTGATTCCTGATGCAACAAGGTGCATATCAGAGCCAGTGTATAGAATTGCTCGTGTTACTTTCTTCCCTATTTGTTCAGAGGGGAAGCACATCACCAAGCACATGGGAGGTGTTGAGCAATAAAAGCACTTCAAAGTATCATAGCTTTCCACATTTCTCCCAGTAGGACCAACTTTTGTCAAACGACCAATCCAATGCGGCTTATTATTCTCCCTTGACCTCTTCAATCCATCACACAGTACATTAGAGCACGCTAAATACCCCCACATCTTCTAATCCTAATTGTCCCCATGAAACTGGAAACATTGCTTGTCATTTCATCTGTCCACACATGGCCATCAAATTTATTTTCTAGGCCAACCATTCTATTACTAGCCTTGGCAAATGGCAACTCAAACATTATATTCCCATTATATCTTGTAGGGAGCTCTTCAGCCTGACGGATTCCTCTGATCAGATCAAATGTGATTTGGAGTGAATTCTGCACAGGCAAAATTTTCAACATCTCAACAACACTCATTGTATCTGAGGTCTCAATGTTGAAAAGGGGCTCCAGTTTTACTCTATCCTCAGTCCCCTTAGCATCAACCAGTAGGTCATCTGTGGAGACTTGTGATGGAATTTTGTGTCCATTAACCACAAAGGTTCTCCCAAACTGAATGTCCAGTTGAAAGAAATTTTCATCTCCTCTTTTAATAGTTGGCATCTCAAATGAAAGGCCGTTAGTCTCAGCACCAACTATCTGATGTAGAGTTATTGAATCTTCCTTCAATCCAAATGTTAATGAGAGATAATGTTTGGAAACCTCAATGATACCATTCGTAGTTGCTAGCTCTACATGCTTCTTTTTAGCTTCATCTCTCAGACAAGCCGTCTCCATTGTAGAAAATGGTATTAAGGTTATGCTATAGCAAGGTAAGCGACAGCATGAATCTCTTCTAGCACGAAGTCCACAAGCACCACCAGGTATAATATTTGATTAAATTTAGATTGTGTCAAAATACTAATGACAACAAAATATCTTTTAATTAAAGGGCCACCCCACTCCAATATTTGTTGAAACATGAAAATCCTATCTTCATCATTGCATATGTATTTATTATTCTCTCTCTCTTGGATCTCTCTCTCTCTCTCTCTCTCTCTCTCTCTCTCACACACACACACACATGTAAGCCTCTCTCTCTCTCTCTCTCTCTCTCTCTCTCTCTCTCTCTCTCTCTCTCTCGGATCTCCTCTCTCTCTCTCTCTCTCTCTCTCTCTCTCTCGCACGCACACACACACACACACATCAATTTATCAAAGCATTAAGCCATAAATGGCTTGAATTACATACCACACTTGGTATTTTACTCCATTGAATACCACACTTGGTATTTTCATACCACAATTAGTGTGGGCAATTAAATTACATACCACACTTGGTATTTTACTCCATTGAATACCACACTTGGTATTTTCATACCACAATTGGTATGGGCAATTAAATTTATTCTCTACTTGATTAGGTGGGAAACTCAGCTTGGCAATATCTTGGTCTGAACATTTTATTTCTACCTAACCCTCTACCTCTTTACTCTAATACACATGGGTGTCCATTACTAAGGATTTATTTTATACACACATTGACCTATACCCAAATACTTCCTTGCAATTTTAGTAATCAGGGACACACACACACACACACACACACACACAAACACACATATATCATTTTAGTAAGCATCTTGCCATAATTGGCTTGAAATTCACACCACACCTGGTATATACAATTTTTTAATACCACAAATGGTATTACCATACCACAATTGGTATGGAAAATATTCTTCAAGTGATTTTTAATTGCAAATGGTATGTGGGACACTAACTCTTACATTATTATAAAGCTTTCTAATTTTAACTCTTTTTCCCTACCTATGTATTATTACCCTTGTAGTATGCATATATAAAAAGATCACATATTTTCTTGGTAATGGACACATGGTCTGAAACCTAGTAACCTAAATTAAAATCTATATTAAGCTTGACTTTGAAGCTAGACATTCTATTCTAGACATAGAAAATGGTTATTTTTAACTACAGTGTGGGAAGGTATTCTTAGCTTTCTATTTTTTAACTACAGTGTGGGAAGGTATTCTTAGCTTTCTATTTTGAAACTTTTATCCTATGCATGCATGTAAGGTAACTTTGCATACTTTATTGTAATGTGAAACCCTTTTGCCCTCAAATGACTTCTGAATACCATAAATGGTATTGACATACCACAATTGGTATGCAATATATATAATTTTGTAAAAAAAGTGATGTTTTTAATTATAATTTCTATGGTGGGACACTGAGTCCTACATCACCTAAACTATAAAGCTTTCTATTTTAGCTCTATTTCTTTACCTGTTTACTATTACTTCTCTATTATGCTCTATTCACTCCTCTTTATCGCCACAATAATTTTCTTTGCAAGAAAATAAAAATATTGGTGGTTTTTTTTTTTAATCCGACCCGCTTCACTCACTATTTCTTAATGCAAAAAAGCAGATCTACATCCTCTTCATAAATACACCCTCCCCTTGGATCTTCACCCCATATTACTATGGTTCACAGTTATGGCTCAGTTAGAGTGCCATCACACTCTTCTAGGGCAATTAAGTGAAGGTTTTCTTAAGTGAAGGTTTTGTTTTATTATTGATGCAATGATTTTTTTGAAATGATACCTTCATAATTGAGTTATTTGAGCTTTTGCTTTGTCGCAATTCTTCTTTAACCAAGCAAATAATTTAATTAACTATAGTGACTGTTATGGTATAGTCTTTTTATTGTGCATGTATTGGCAGGTTTGGTCCTTGTTATTTACCTAATAAATCAAAATTGTATAATTTGACTTCAAAAAAGTATTTCAAAACAGGCTTTAATAAGCAAGATGATAAATAGTTTTCTTGATGTTAATAAGCAAGATGATAAATGGTTTTTTCACTCTTACTGCAGGATATTATTCAAACTTTAATAGGATTTGTTAAATCTAAAATTTTGGAAGATGGCTCTAATTTCTATTTTGTGTTATGTATTATTGCAAAAAGCTTCCCAATTATAACTACAAAAACCTTGTTTTATGGGTCATAGTTAGCAATAAGTATTGATTTCATTTTTCAGTAAACAAGTGCTTTAGGCACTTAATGCATTAATTATTCAAATGCTCTTCATCTAAACACATTAGTTGACTTAATAAACAATTAAAATTGTTCCCTCTGTAAAGTGGAATTCGCTCTTTTAGCAACTGGTGCTCTTACACACTTACACTTACACACACACCCATACTCATTCTCAATAACACACTCTTGAAGCCATTTCTCTTTATGCTTAACTATTGGTATTAATTGGAGTTCATGTTAGACTCTGATTAATTTTGGAAGATGAAAAGGGTTGAGCTAATGTTTTTCATACTTGTTAGCTTCCTCCTTGCTAGCTTTGCGAGCTCTCTCTCTCTCTCTCTCTCTCTCTCTCTCTCTCTCTCTCCTACTTGCACACCCATTTCAAAATTATATACTCATATACTCTATACTAAGTAGCTCTTATAGGTTCCTTTTATCTAGTTTCCTCTCTCACTCTCTCGATAACACATAATGTGTTAATTTAAATTCATGGTGGATTAAAACATATAGCATTATACTGCTAGTATGATTTCATACCCAAAAAATTAATTTTTTGGTCAAGGTATATATGATTATTTTAATTTAACCTACATGGAATTTCATTTTATCTTTAAAGTTTGAATATTATAGTAATTAGTTATAAAAGATACACTACTCTCATTAAATTGATTAATTTACTAGATTACACTGCTCTCATGAAATTGATGAATTTGTTAGATTGAGAAACTTACTTTTACTTTATAGTAAATAAATATTATGATCACATAAGTAAACCAGTTATCTTGTATATTGTATATTCCTTTAGAGCCTCTAATAAAAACATCTATTACAAGTGCTGCTTATAAGTTAGGAAGTTCTACCTCTCGTCCATCCCTTAGTTGTATCACTTTTGGGTTTTTCTTCGAATTCGTGGAGCTCATCGGAGGTCATAAAAAATTTGATCGAGTGGATCAATGTTTTCTATCTTGCTCTCCTCACTCTTTTGCTTTATTGTGCTGGTGGTAGGTACATCTCTTACGGAGATCTCATCGTGTATATTCAAGTGAAAGATCACTTTGATAACCTCTTGCACTCTTTCCTTGGCGTTGTTTCCATTGTTATCTTCTTGATTGTTGTCTTCTGCGTCATGAAAGACTTTAACCATCTGTAGGGGGACAATGTCGTACCCTTCTTCATCACAGAACCCACTATCTAGGATGGCGATAACTTGTTGCCCTTTGCAGTGTTCACAAAAAACTATTATTTAAACCAATGGAAAAACGCCCTACTCTAAATTCAATCCGGTTTTTCCCAAATTTAGCCGGTTTGAAAAAGACATTACAAATTTTTCTTCGGTTTTTTCCAAGTGTAGCTTAGTTTGTCTTGCATTCCTGCATTGCATTCCCGGAATATTACACAAATTTACAAGATAATATATATATATATATATATATATATATATATACACACACACACACATAAATACCTAGTACGTACGTACGTACATACGTACATACATACATACCTACGTACCTACCTACCTACCTACATACATACATACATACATACATACATACCTACATACATACATACATACATACCTACATACGTAAATACATACATACATACATACATACGTACCTACATACCTGCATACATACTTGCACATACATACATACATACATACATGTGTGTGTGTGTGTGTGTGTGTGTGTATGTGTGTGTGTGTGCGCGCATGTGTGTGTTTGTGTGTAATTTTTAAAGGATGTATTTTTCCCAAGCCCGCCAGTAAATTAAGGGTGGATATCACCCTTGCCTTGAAAATAAAGAACTATTTGGATTTTTCCTCCTTTAAAAAAAAGGAAAAGCCTTTAAAATTTTCCATAAATTGCAAAAATTGCCTTGAAAAAATACATTAAAGGTGGGTTTTTCTTGAACACTGGCCCTTTGTATTTTATGGGAATGGTAGTGTTTGTGTCCTCCCCTTCGTAATAATCTCCTACTTTGTTGAGAGGAACTGGCTCGTACTTCCCTTTGAATGGTTTATCCTTAAAGATAGGAACTGTGTTTGTCATAGGTATGTTTACCCCGAGTTTCCTTAAGTAGTCCCCTACCTCTTTCCATGCTTCTGGCCTATTTTTTAGTACGTCTGCTAAAGGCATAGTACACTTGATTGGTGTTGACAAGATGGCTGCCAGGTTTGATATATCTAAGGCTGGAGGTGAATGGAACTTTTGGGAATGTAATTTTCGGACCTCAGAGTTTGCCTCATACTCTCCTTAATAAGAGGGTAGAGTTTTCAATGTTTCAGCCTTAATTACCTTAGATTTCTCAGATCCTACATCCCCATACTCAGAACATATTTCTAGATCAACCATTTTTTGGTCAAAATCTATTTCTTGAAGAGGTGGTTTGGTTTCATCCCTGTTTTTGATTTCTTTGAGTTGTTTTACCGCCTCCCATAGTCTATTTCCCCAATCCTTGTCAATCTCTGGGATGCTAGTGTTGGGAATTATTTTCCTCCCTGTTTGGTCTCCGTTCGATTCTAGGTTGATCTCTAAGGATCCTTGTTCTTTGTTGTTTTTGGGTAAGCTTGTTGGGTTTTTGTTGGCCAAAGAATCCTCTTTTTACTCTTGTGAGATCAAAGGAAGCTTTCCATTTCCCATGTCATTTTCATCTTGGTTTGTCTCAAAATTCTTTTGTTTGTTATTGGTTTTCAATTGCTCTTCCAAGGTTTGAGTGGCCTTGACTAGCTGTTCGAAGATTTCTAATTGTCTAGTTTCCTTAGCTAGGTTTGGGTAGTGTTTCCATCTTTCTTCTAGAGTTTCCAATGGTTTCAACCGTTCTTCATATGCTTGCAAAATCGCATTTAACGGTTCGAAGTGTACGGTTTGAAGTGTTTCTTTGCAAGTACTGACCCGGTAGGTTGCCTCTCTGTTTCTTTTTGGATTTCATTGTTTGCTTCCGTCGGGAGTTCTTTTTCAAGGTTAGGAGTGTTCTCTTTTGTCTCGTTTTTCTCCCCTTGGGTGTTTTGTTTTTGGCATTTCCGGCTGGCTACTCTCCATTCTCGTCTAGCTTTCCAACTCTCCTTTTTGCTCTTTTTATTGCTCTCACTAGGCATGGCCTCATCTTTGTTTTCTATTCTACGTTCGTCTCTTGCCTTGGCTTGGGCTCTAGTGATGACCTTGAGTGGTATGAGTACGTTGGATTCTGAAGAGCTTGGCGTTTCTGTTGATGGTTTCATATCTATAAAGTTTAGGACTACTGGAGCCTTTCCTTTGACATGAGGATTTAGTGGGCAATCTCGCACTAAGTGCTTGACTCCACATTCTACACAATATCTTGTCAACAGAGGAAGCCCGGGCACTGTTGGCTTGTCTCTTCTAGGATGTGGACATTCTCTTACCCAATGTTCTCCTCAGTTATAGCATGGACCGGGAGGTGCACCATGGGGTGGTCTAGACTTGTAAGGTCTAGGTCCAGGTGGTCCTCCTTGTCTAGCCATATTGTTGGCTATAAACCAAAGGATATTGTGGTCCATTTGGTAGTTTCCTTCTGGGATTGCGCTTGAGGCGTCATTAGGTATGTTGATCAAGGAAGCATGGTTTGATTGGCTCTCTAAAATTTCCTCCTCATAGTAGTTGACTAGAACTAATGCTCCGTCAAAACTTGTGTCACTGGGCTGGATGTATCTAACTATTGCTTGTTCTGGCAATGGAGGCTGTTGTCCTAAGACTGGTTGAGCCCTCTCTATGCCTGGAGCCATGTAGTTTGGGTTTCCAACCCTTGGTGCATAATTCAAAACTTGGGCTACACCCGTTGGTTTTTGATACGTGTTTTGCTCTCTTAGATGTCGTATTCGATGGTAGCAGTCCGTTGTTTCGTGATTTGTCCATTTGATGCAGAAATCACACCATTTGTCCGTTCTTGGTGGTTTTGGGACTGGGCTGAATTGGCTTGGGGAGACATTGGGTTGTGGGATGGTCTCCTCCACATACCTCGCATCGTAATTGAGGTGGTTGAAATGTTTGACTCATTCTCTTCATGATCATCTTGACCATGGCCTTGGTTTCCCCTAACTTTGCTCTTTCCATGTCACTTCCTGTTCTGATGCTTGAAGCATCTGACCGGCTTGTTTTTTTTGTAGATGTCGCAGTTATCGTCCAAGTCAATGGCATCCTTTATGCAATCATTGAGCGTTTTATGCTTCATGCCATAGAGGTTTGCGTGGAGATTTTGTTTTAGTAGTCCTTCTAAGAAGATGGATACTAACTTCTCTGGTGTTGGCAATTCTCTGGTTTTATGCTTCATGCCATAGAGGTTTGCGTGGAGATTTTGTTTTAGTAGTCCTTCTAAGAAGGTGGATACTAACTTCTCTGGTGTTGGCAATTCTCTCTGAGGGCATCGTGCTATGTATTGCCGTAAGCGGTTGGCACAGTCTCGTACTGACTCTTTCTCCTCTTGTTTGAACTTTTGTATTAGTTCACTGACGCTATGCTTGATTCCCGTTAAGGTGTGGGCTACTATGAAGTCCCTTTGGAGCAAGTCCAAATCAAGATACAAACTAGTATCTAGTGTTTGAAACCATGGTAGAGCTTTTCCCGACAAAGTCAATCCAAATCCCTCTTTGAGGACATGAAGATCTATGACTTCTTTAGCTCTTACAACTTCGTTGAATGAGGCCAAATGGTCATATGGATCTCCTGATCCATTGAACTTGGTAACCCACTTTTGAAAATGGGATGGCCTTGTCTTATTTTTGGAAGTTCCCCAAAACATTCCAGGCACACTTGGAGATGCCAAGGGATGGTGGTGTATGGATATTGGTGGTCCTGTTGGCACTCTTGCTGCCGGATGACCACTCGTTGCATGCGATGGACCCGATTCAACCGGTCTACCGCTTGTCCATAGTGTTCATGCGAATAAAACTCTTGCTGCCGGATGACCACTCGTTGCAAGGTCCGCTTGTCCATAGTGTTCATGCGAATGAAACTCTTGGACCACTTGGTGTCGGCCTAGGCATGGGCATAGGAGGAGCACTTGGTGTTGGCATTGGTATGGATGTAGGAGTTCTAAACACAAAGCTTGAAGTACTCGTCTCTGGTCTTCTAGTCTCTGACGCTATGCTTGATTCCCGTTAAGGTGTGGGCTACTATGAAGTCCCTTTGGAGCAAGTCCAAATCAAGATCTATGACTTCTTTAGCTCTTACAACTTGGTTGAATGAGGCCAAATGGTCATATGGATCTCCTGATCCATTGAACTTGGTAACCCACTTTTTAAAATGGGATGGCCTTGTCTTGTTTTTGGAAGTTCCCCAAAACATTCCAGGCACACTTGGAGATGCCAAGGGATGGTGGTGTATGGATATTGGTGGTCCTGTTGGCACTCTTGCTGCCGGATGACCACTCGTTGCATGCGATGGACCCGATTCAACCGGTCTAGGTCCGCTTGTCCATAGTGTTCATGCGAATGAACACTCTTGGACCACTTGGTGTCGGCCTAGGCATGGGCATAGGAGGAGCACTTGGTGTTGGCATTGGTATGGATGTAGGAGTTCTAAACACAAAGCTTGAAGTACTCGTCTCTGGTCTTCTAGTCTCTTCTCTAACAATAGGTTTTCCTAGGTAGGTAAACTCTAACATCTTGTTCTCGAGTCTCATCCCCCATTCTATCCCAAATTTGTCTAGAAACATGATTGAAAACCCATTATCTGTGTTTGGTTTGTCGAAGACATACAAAATCTTTTGGGGTGTCAAAGCTATATGTGGGAGAATAATCTGCTACATAATAGAAATCAGAACCGCCGTCCTCAAGTTTGTATACAGCCTTTTGGGGGTCATCTACAAGGGTTCTTTGAGCTAACAGAGAGTTGACCAACCTTAGCTTAGTTAGGTCCACTCTATGAGTAGGTACATCACACCGTTAGTACTCATGTAGTGATCCCCTTGATAGCTGACTCGCGGGGTATGTTCAAAGTTAGAGGGATGATCCTTGACCTTTACCGCATACCTTTACCGCCATAGCGGATGCTTCTACAGGTTCTGATTCCGCTAATGTTGTGCAGGATACAGAATGGGCATTTAAGGTTCATTGCCAGTATGACCCATCTGTGCATGATGCATGTTTGGCAGTTTCTGTTGACTCTGATGTATGGTATTTTGACAGTGGTGCTACCAAGCACATTAAGTAGTTATAGCCCCAATCGTGGATCATCTTAAATTGGCACATAAAGGGTCGTCCTAGGATTACCTCATAGTTTGGATTCTTGCTGAAGTCCACAATTGCAAAGGTACGTTCATACTCAATGCTACAGGAATGCACTAAGATACCTTCAAGCAATCCTATGGGGTTCTCTAAGCTTCCATCGGCCAACTGTAGATTCATATGCGTACTCCTCACTGCTGGGTTCCCCACATTTTCCATATGGCTTTTGTTGCTATACTAACCCCTGCCCCACCATCTAGAATAGCTATGGATTTCACTTTGTTAATCTCCAGTGGCCGTTTAGTATTTCCTTCATCGCCCTCATATTTTCCCACTTTGTTGATAGGTATCGGGGTAGGTTGCATTTGCATGTGATCATTCATAAGTTCTTTCAGTCCCAAGGACCTACTGTTTGGTTCTCGTTCACTTAGAAGAACTGCTACCTCATCCCAAATTCCTGGTTTGACCTTTAACAAGTCTGCTAGTGGAAGGGTATAATCAACAGGTGTTGATAAGATAGCTCATAGGTTTGATGTATCCTCCTTTTTTGGAAACAACTTCCACATTGATGGTACTCGCATGACTTGGGAATGATCCTCATATTCTCCTATGTACAATGGCATTGTTATGAGGGTTTGCTTTGAAACCACAATTTTCTCATCCTCTAGCAGAGATGCGTTGTCCATTTCATAAGCCTGTCAACCCATGAAATCCAACATTGAAAGAGGTGGAGATTTGATCTCGGACTTCTCTCCTTCTTGGCTACTTACTGATTCCCACATCTCGATAGCCAACACTTCCTCTATTTCAGGTATCATATCTCCAAAGTCCGCTATGGTCAATGGCTTCTGAGTTTCAATCGCCAGTGGTTTGTTCTCAAGCACATCCTTGTCCAAGTGTGGAATAACAGATGGCTCGCTCTCTTTTTCCATACTTGAAGTGACCTCATGTATGGTTTCCAAGTTTGGTTTCTATGCCACTGGCCTTCTAGCATAGGGTGGTGCTCAGGGAGGTCACTGTATAAAATATGTGAAGTATCACGTGAGTGCAACAGAAGGAAATTTTTAATTCAAAATTTTCTCACATTTTTATTTATAGAGGGGTATCATTTAAAAAATTTGAAAAAAATTTACAGATTGAATAGGAAAAGGGTGTGTAATAATCATAGAAAATTTACAGATAAGGGATTTTATAAATACCCCTTAAACGCACGTGATATAGTACATTTCTATATAGTGAAGGCCCCGAGGGCTGGTGGTGGAGGTCCTTCAAAAAGTGTTTGAGTGTCCCTAATCAATTGCTGATGGATAGCAAGGTTTATCTTTTCCATCCTAGGGTTAGGATATTTTTGCAACTTCTTAGGAATCTCTGTCAGAGCGGTATTTCTGCTCTCATAAGCCTTGAGCGTAGCATCAAACCCCTCACTATGCTTCTTGACAAGAATTGATCCACTCAAGTCCTTCTCAGATTCTAATTCTTGCTCTTTTGGATTTGGTTTGCTTTCTTTGTGCTCGTTGTATTTTTTTGGATCCTGTCTCGATCTTAGAACTCCTTCAAGCTCTTCCGGAATTGAGTTTCTTCTGTCAGAACTCTTTTTCCCATTAGACTTCTTGCCTCATCTACTTATCGGGTGTTTTCTTTTTTGTTTGAACGAGGATGGAACATCCTCTTGGGCTTTGTCGTTCTTAGGGCCTTTTGTCCCCTCATTGATGTCTATTTGCACATTCCTCTTTGCTTGAGTACGAGTGATCACTCGCAAAGGAATTAGTTCCTTCTCAGCTTTAGATGTATTGGGGGAAGATATTACCTCTACGTAATGTAATGGAATTTTTCCTCTCTCTCTATCATCTCTCGGTCGTGATTCACAATGCCAAGGAAAGTGTTCCATTGAACATCCTACACAATACCTCTCAATAGGTGGAAATAAAATGTCAGTCTCCTTGGGTTTGATTATTGGTGGGTCTCTATACGAACAATCCTTCATCGAATGATCTTGTCCACACTCCATGCACCACACTCCATGCAAGGAACAATTTGCGTATTTGTATCCCCACATTGTGTTACTGGTACCTGCCTATGAGGGCAGTCCTTCGTCCAATGGTCTTCTCCACATTCCATGCAAGGACTAATTCATTGGCAGTTTCATTTTTTCTTGAGTGTTTTCCAAGTTACCCTGATTAGTCATGATCGGTCTCTCACTATCTATCACTTGTTTCATAGGTGGTTGCAAAGAACTAGCCAAAGCCCATTCCTGCAACCTTCTAGCTATCTGTGGACATTCCTGTGTTGTGTGGATATAGTTCCAAAAAAATTCTTGACACCACTTCTTCGTAGGTATACACTCTTGAGTTCTATGGTCTCCACCACATTCCCCACATATATAAGGTCCAATGGGTGTAGGCCTTAGGTATAAGCATCACTATAAGCATTGGTATTAATTTCACTATTGATGTTATTAGCAACGCTAATAACAATGCTCATAACGACTCTAATAGAGACGTATATACCGACGACCATACCATATAAACAAAAAAATTTTAACGACCCAAAAAGAGACACACATACCGATGCTATAAACAGAAAATTTTTATAGATGGAATGACCTCTTGGACATTCTATCCATAAACTATAGAGGTCTAGCCCCTATTTTTTCAAAGTATAGAAATTTTAAATGTTTAAGCTATGCACTTGAGAAACTTGAAGATGATACATGAACAAAATTGAAGCTTAATATACACATTAATTAATGTTGGAAGAGATAACTGTATATATCATCCAAAAAATACAAGTGTGTCATGGTTGGTATCACCATAAGTGCAACGTGATCAATGTGTATAAGAGTATAAAAATATACATGTCCATAGGTAAAATGTGATCAGCCAAAAAAATGATAGATGGGATACAAGAGTGTCTATCACTACTAGCTAGCATATATGTCGGGAGACAAAATGGCCAGCATAACCAAAAAATGCGAGACTAATGATCCACTACATACAAAATGGCCGGCACTATAAAAATTGCCCTATATATGGGATCGAATCTGCTACTGCACATCTGGTAGCTCTGCTCATGTCAAAGGCTTCGTGTAAGGGGACTGCAAGATATATAACGCACCATTTAGAACTTAAAAAAATGTACACGAATAGATATACATACCATAATGCAAGTTGGAAAAGACTATCAAAGTGTTTAGTTTTCTCACCTCTCCACCCCATCCCTTCAAGATCTCCAGCAGTCCTGCCAAGCCTTGCTTCTGTCCATACACCCTCTCCAACTTGGACGGCGCTCTCCCAGTGACCTCATACTATTGAACATAAATTTAAATTATAAAAAGTCAAATTTTTGGACAACACACGGCCAGTAAAAATATGCATAAGTAAAAGAGTGTTTAGTGCAAAAATCTTACAAAATCCTCCTCAAAATTGGCCCAGTCACCACTCCCAAGGTGATGGGATGATCTAGCCTCCACTCGAGCTCTGTCTGCGGGGCCTGTGCTACTGCTACCTATCTGGAGTAGTTGTCCTCTTCTCTCTGATAGCCCTTCACTCCTCTCTATTAAGCTAGCGAGGTCTGGTATCTGCAGTCTATGCATCACACCTCCGATGCTTCATGTAGTCGTGCATGCGCACCCCCATCCAGGTATCATCAAAAGCATCCTTCGTAGAGGGCATGGGATAATCACAATGGAGCGTACTAATAATATAGTCCTTGGAGGATTTCTTCTGAGATCTCCAAGTGACCATCACAGTATGTTAAAAGACCTATCTACACAATTGGCGCATGTGACTCATAACCTGCTTCCTCTAAGGGGTCATGATGATCTCGCCAGTCGCACGATCGATGAGGTATGAGTACCCCTCTGGCACCTCCCTGCCATATACTGTCAAAGTCCTATCTAGAGAACCCTCATCGCTTGAAGCCTCTAGCATCTCCTCTATAGTGGTTGGGACACTCCTCGGCATGCTCTGAGCACTGTGCAACGGAGGTATAGGAGAAACTACATCATCATCCCCGCAACAAGGATGAGACGCTTATGAAAGTCTGATATGATGAATACGTCGGCTCGAGGCCGATGCAATGGTATGCTTTGAGTGTGAAGGAGAGGTTTTTTGTGAGCGTGATCGTGAAGGAGGGGTTTGCTGTGAGTGCAATCGTGAAGGAGGGGGGGTCAGAGTCACAACTCTATCCATCACCCTATCTAGCTAATCGCGTGAAAGAGATTGCAAGAAGTGGTCTATGCCTGCATTGCTTGGACGAGCGCTGCTATCGTAATCACTCATATTGTCGTATCAAAGAGGAGGGGGAGATAGGTGACGTAAACCTGTAAGAGAATATAGAAACCTGCATGGAAAAAATAGATGAGACATACTGTGCTCTCTCTACATCTCTCTCATCAGTGTTCGGGAAAAAACATTTTATGAAACATACAAATTTCCTATACTTGACCTTTGTAACAGGAAAAATGGAAAAGTAGACCTCCTTTTTTAGCCATTTTACACTATTTTTATGTTATTTTTTATCGGAATATCTCCTGTTACTCCTAGTCTAAAACGGCTATTTCAGATTTCCAACCGGCACAATTGTATACTGAGACACATATTTCCCAAACACTGTCTCTCATTGAACAATTTAAAAAATCTAATAAATAGAAATTTGTGGAATGGAAGTGTTTTGTTAAAGATATAGATTGAAGGCACTAGGCTATCTTTTTAAGGCATATAGCTTGTACAAAATATTATATTAGGCATCACCTATAGCATCTTGACACAAATCTAAAATAACTTGGAGTTCCATGGTTAGCTTTCTGTCTAAGGAGAAATCCATGTCATCTAAGTCTGCTACATCATCCTCTGCTGGTTGCACGTCCTGTGCTATATCATCCTTGGGTGCTTCTATTAGTACATCCTGTTGTGGTTGCTACATCCACCTACTCTGCTAGATCACTTTTGATTAGGTCGCAACCCTTATAAATTCAAGTACCTCATGGAGCCACTTGGATGATATACCACCATCGCTCATCAGACAGCTTCAGATAGAAAATAACCTGAGGATTTTGTGGTGCATGCATGTGTGTGTGTGTGTGTGTGTGTGTGTGTGAGAGAGAGAGAGAGAGAGAGAGAAGAGAGAGAGACTGTGTGTGAGTGGTTTCCTTTGCTGCAGCTGTGAATAAGATAGATTGTAAATATCAAATGTGTGTAGTTCGAACATGTGTGCACACTCACTATTTTTGAACAAAGGCTAATGATATTTATCAAATGCCAGGTACGAGGGTCACAAAAAGCTTTGAGATTGATGAAAGCTAAATGTTTACATGAAGTACAACTTTCAAATTTTAGAATTACTGTATGATAGGGTGGTGGGCCTGGACAAGCAGTGGTAGGGGGAGGCACTCAATGTGAGGGGCATATGGGTAGTGAATTGGCAACAACAGCGACATGCAAAAGAGTTCGCACTCACATGCACCCCCTGCACACACAGTTTCACAGACAGAGTTACTCATCCGATACAATCTGAACCTTTCTGGCAAAAAAAAACAGCCACATGCACATACTCCCTTCATGAGGCAATCACAAAGACGCATAGATGAGATGCATATAGACCATAGGCATTCCTGGATACTTGACATCTGATACTCGACATTTAGCCATTGGCTTTTTAGCCTACCTGACCAGTCATTCCAACCATTTCAATTGCGTGAGTGACATTCCACCATCTAAGATGCCATGAGTTGGCAAGACTCGCGACTTTTCTATCAACCAATACAGTTGATTCACATGTTAAACAAATCCGCATTCCATGGACAAGTTAAGTCCCATTCAACAAATCCAAATTCCATAATACATCAATTTCAAATGACAAAAGTATGAAGGCTGGTGACAGTAATCTCTTAAGGACGTTTAAGGTGATTCAAAATTCTGAATATACAACCACAACCAGACACTGATGTTAAATGAGCTTGTCTTTTACCAAAACCTACACCACACTACCTGGATCGAGCCCACGAACTATTTTTTACTAGCAACAAAAAGATCCCTACATTGTTGTCTTAAAAGGTAAAATATAAATGTACAGTAACATTTCAAACATGTCAAAAGCTAAAAACAGGTCAAACATACTCCCGTCAAGAAGTTGATATGTCCTAGACAAGTGGGCTCTATATCATATATCAAGCAACCACATGCAATGTTTGGAGTGCAACTCGGCTATGTGATAAAATATGTTTGGGTAGCCTTCTAGGACTGCTGCAATTAGCTCTTCCGCTGCTGATTCAAGACCTTTGAAGGCTGGTGAAATAATTGCTGCTCCACCCAAATCATCCGCCGAAAGCCCATAGTATTCTTTGGCTGCAATCAGCCCACGCTCAACCTGCACAAACTTGTACAGAAGCTTTGAGGAGGCACAAAGTGATGACTGTTGAAGTACCTTAAAATCTGCAGCCTCTTTACACAGAAATTCTGATCGTGTGACCTCTCCTATGGCTACCTGTGAGAACTGTCGATTCACCTTTGTCTTGCTTGGAGAGGTATATTTTGCTTCTTTCCTTCGCAGCTTTACAAGCACATCAATCTCAACAAACCAAGGTGTTTTCCGGATTCTCTTTCCAGATTTGAGGCAAAGCACAGCAACGTCTTCCAAAGCTCTCGGTGATGCATTCGGTATGACTTTTGAGAAAATGGGTCTCAAACTTTTGCAGCCAAATGTCTCCTCCAAAAAGAGAGAGAAGCTTGATCTACAAGAGCGTTCAAATGAACCTGATAGGGAAAGATTTAACCTCTTCAACTCGGCTTGCACACCTTCAGCCTCTTTTAATAACTTATCTTGCACATCTTTGACAGTTTTGACTTCATCTCTCACAGTTTTGACTTCATCTTTGACAGTTTTGACTTCATCTCTCACAATTTTGACTAGCTCATCTTTAACACCTTTGATTTGTTGTTCAAGCCCTGTTCTAAAACTGCTTAGATCACTCCTAACCTGTATGATGAGATCTAATGTAGTATAGGTCTTGCCCTTTTCAATAGTAGACCAATCTCCCCCTGAATTTGTTGTTGCTGCACCTACTTCTCCCTCTGAATTTACTGTTGCTGCACCTGAATCAGTGTTCAAGAAAAACCGACCTTTAATGTATTTTTTCAAGGTAATTTTTGCAATTTATGGAAAATTTTAAAGGCTTTTCCTTTTTTTTAAAGGAGGAAAAATCCAAATAGTTCTTTATTTTCAAGGCAAGGGTGATATCCACCCTTAATTTACTGGCGGGCTTGGGAAAAATACATCCTTTAAAAATTACACACAAACACACACACACGCGCGCGCACACACACACTCACACACACATGTATGTATGTATGTATGTATGTGCAAGTATGTATGCAGGTATGTAGGTACGTACGTATGTATGTATGTATGTATGTATGTATTTACGTATGTAGGTATGTATGTAGGTATGTATGTATGTTCTCAGTGATGAGCATTCGACCTCCGCTGACACCTTGTGCGTCATTTGGTCTGAGTTGATTCATACTCTGCGTAGTTAGTGGGATGCTTCATAGGGTGCCTCTAGGGCTGCAGAGCAGAGAAGATTTGACTTTCTTCGTACTTGGGGGAGTTCCCCACAGTTCTTTCATATGGATAGGGGTTCAATGGTATGGCATTATGCGGTACCGCATTGGCTTCTGCTCCATGCCTCTCATCAGCCTCCCTGAGTTTATATTTTGGTATATAGGTTTTTGGTACTGCCCATAGCGCTAGGCCTTTTGGCAGCCTATGGGATGACAGTATGACTTAATACAGCCCTGGTTACTCCAAAGAGAGAGAGAGAGAGAGAGAGCGGGGGGCGGGGGGGGCGACATAGAGAAAGAGGGTGGGGGTTGGAACCGTGACAAAGAGAGAACGGGGGGTGGGGCGAGCCACAACAGCGAGTGACTCCGTGAAGTGTGCTTTCCTTAGTGATGATCTCCAAGAAAAGGTTTATGTTAAGCAACCACCTGATTTTCTTGCAAGTAAAGAAGGCATGGTCTCTTTGACTTTGAAAAGCTTTAGCAGCTCAAGAAGAAGAGGAGAGTGCGAGGGTGGGACAGAGGAGGGGGGCAGCTTGATTAAACGCAAAGGTGAGGAAGGACGGTGCAAATAAAGGGGGATCGATTGGGTGCAAAAAACCAGGGGGTGCGAGAGGGTGGAGGGATCTTGTGCGATGGAACAATGGGCTCGAAGGAGAGGGGCGAGGTGAAGCAGCAAGTAGCAGCGTGGGACAGAGGAGGGAGGCAGCTTGATTAAGCACAAAGGTGGGGAAGGATGATGCAAAGAAGGGGGGCCGAGTAGGTGAAAAAAACCAGGGGGGGAGAGGGTGCAGGAGTTGGGCGCGATGGAACAGTGCGCTCGGAGGGGCGAGGTCAAGCAAGAGTACATAAATATGTTGATTTCAATGTCTTGATATGGCATTATGAATGCAAATATTGTTTCAATGTAAAAATTTGATTGTGACATTCAATGTCTTTAAGTTTTAGTAAACATTGTGTCTTCTCTACCTTTACGTACGTATATATTCAGGAGGAGATGACCCGCTACAAAACAAAACGGTACCAGGTGATGTAGCAACACCTGCTACAAGCGACGAAAAGATTGCAGCAAGAGGAGACGAAAAGACTCCAGGTGATGTCTTGATATGGCATTATGAATGCAAATTTTGTTTCAATATAAAATTTGGATTTCTTACATTCGATGTCAAAATGTGCAGATTCAGGTGCAGCAACATCAAAAACAGATGCAGGTGCAACAACAGTAAATTCAGGAGCAGATTTAGTTGCAGCAACAACATCGAAAACAGATTCAGGTCAGTGTTCACAAAAAACTATTATTTAAACCAATGGAAAAACCCCCTACTCTAAATTCAATCCGGTTTTTCCCAAATTTAGCCGGTTTGAAAAAGACATTACAAATTTTTCTTCGGTTTTTTCCAAGTGTAGCTTAGTTTGTCTTGCATTCCTGCATTGCATTCCCGAAATATTACACAAATTTACAAGATTATATATATATATATATATATATATATATATATATATATATAAATACCTAGTACGTACGTACGTACATACATACATACCTACGTACATACCTACCTACGTACCTACCTACCTACATACATACCTACATACATACCTACATACGTAAATACATACATACATACATACATACATACATACGTACCTACATACCTGCATACATACTTGCACATACATACATACATACATACATGTGTGTGTGAGTGTGTGTATGTGTGTGTGTGCGCGCGTGTGTGTGTGTTTGTGTGTAATTTTTAAAGGATGTATTTTTCCCAAGCCCGCCAGTAAATTAAGGGTGGATATCACCCTTGCCTTGAAAATAAAGAACTATTTGGATTTTTCCTCCTTTAAAAAAAAGGAAAAGCCTTTAAAATTTTCCATAAATTGCAAAAATTGCCTTGAAAAAATACATTAAAGGTCGGTTTTTCTTGAACACTGATTCAGGTGCAGCAACAGTAAATTCAGAGGGAGAAGTAGGTGCAGCAACAACAAATTCAGGGGGAGATTGGTCTACTATTGAAAAGGGCAAGACCTATACTACATTAGATCTCATCATACAGGTTAGGAGTGATCTAAGCAGTTTTAGAACAGGGCTTGAACAACAAATCAAAGGTGTTAAAGATGAGCTAGTCAAAATTGTGAGAGATGAAGTCAAAACTGTCAAAGATGAAGTCAAAACTGTGAGAGATGAAGTCAAAACTGTCAAAGATGTGCAAGATAAGTTATTAAAAGAGGCTGAAGGTGTGCAAGCCGAGTTGAAGAGGTTAAATCTTTCCCTATCAGGTTCATTTGAACGCTCTTGTAGATCGAGCTTCTCTCTCTTTTTGGAGGAGACATTTGGCTGCAAAAGTTTGAGACCCATTTTCTCAAAAGTCATACCGAATGCATCACCGAGAGCTTTGGAAGACGTTGCTGTGCTTTGCCTCAAATCTGGAAAGAGAATCCGGAAAACACCTTGGTTTGTTGAGATTGATGTGCTTGTAAAGCTGCGAAGGAAAGAAGCAAAATATACCTCTCCAAGCAAGACAAAGGTGAATCGACAGTTCTCACAGGTAGCCATAGGAGAGGTCACACAATCAGAATTTCTGTGTAAAGAGGCTACAGATTTTAAGGTACTTCAACAGTCATCACTTTGTGCCTCCTCAAAGCTTCTGTACAAGTTTGTGCAGGTTGAGCGTGGGCTGATTGCAGCCAAAGAATACTATGGGCTTTCGACGGATGATTTGGGTGGAGCAGCAATTATTTCACCAGCCTTCAAAGGTCTTGAATCAGCAACGGAAGAGCTAATTGCAGCAGTCCTAGAAGGCTACCCAAACATATTTTATCACATAGCCGAGTTGCACTCCAAACATTGCATGTGGTTGCTTGATATATGATATAGAGCCCACTTGTCTACGACATATCAACTTCTTGACGGGAGTATGTTTGACCTGTTTTTAGCTTTTGACATGTTTGAAATATTACTGTACATTTATATTTTACCTTTTAAGACAACAATGTAGGGATCTTTTTGTTGCTAGTAAAAAATAGTTCGTGGGCTCGATCCAGGTAGTGTGGTGTAGGTTTTGGTAAAAGACAAGCTCATTTAACATCAGTGTCTGGTTGTGGTTGTATATTCAGAATTTTGAATCACCTTAAACGTCCTTAAGAGATTACTGTCACCAGCCTTCATACTTTTGTCATTTGAAATTGATGTATTATGGAATTTGGATTTGTTGAATGGGACTTAACTTGTCCATGGAATGCGGATTTGTTTAATATGTGAATCAACTGTATTGGTTGATAGAAAAGTCGCGAGTCTTGCCAACTCATGGCATCTTAGATGGTGGAATGTCACTCACGCAATTGAAATGGTTGGAATGACTGGTCAGGTAGGCTAAAAAGCCAATGGCTAAATGTCGAGTATCAGATGTCAAGTATCCAGGAATGCCTATGGTCTATATGCATCTCATCTATGCGTCTTTGTGATTGCCTCATGAAGGGAGTATGTGCATGTGGCTGTTTTTTTTTGCCAGAAAGGTTCAGATTGTATCGGATGAGTAACTCTGTCTGTGAAACTGTGTGTGCAGGGGGTGCATGTGAGTGCGAACTCTTTTGCATGTCGCTGTTGTTGCCAATTCACTACCCATATGCCCCTCACATTGAGTGCCTCCCCCTACCACTGCTTGTCCAGGCCCACCACCCTATCATACAGTAATTCTAAAATTTGAAAGTTGTACTTCATGTAAACATTTAGCTTTCATCAATCTCAAAGCTTTTTGTGACCCTCGTACCTGGCATTTGATAAATATCATTAGCCTTTGTTCAAAAATAGTGAGTGTGCACACATGTTCGCACTACACACATTTGATATTTACAATCTATCTTATTCACAGCTGCAGCAAAGGAAACCACTCACACACAGTCTCTCTCTCTTCTCTCTCTCTCTCTCGCTCTCTCTCTCTCTCACACACACACATGCATGCAGCACTGTATGAGAAAGGTGGTAATCAAACACGGCTAACCAATGAATCCTTGCAGATCCTTCTTGCTATCTTATTCACAACTGCAGCATATGCATGCGTGCAACCTTGTATGAGAAAGGTTGTAATCAAACACATGACTCAGAGCTGTCCAAACAAAAAAGAAAGTATTGTGATCATGATTTTCAATCCACTATTATTGTGTCTATTCACATATCCTTAGGGGTGTCCTTTATTTATCAATGCCATTATTTATCAATGCCATTGACAAAACATTCTCTCCCCCTCTTTCTCTCCTCTATTGTCTCTCTCCTTGATCGCCTGCTCTTTCTCCTCCTCTCTTCCCTCCATCGCAATGCCGTACCTCTCTTCCCTTGCCCTCTCTTCTCTCTCCTCTAGTTGTGGACTGTTGATGATTGCAATGAAATGATTGAAATGGAGCCCCTTTAGTACCAACTTCTTAAAATTTAATGTTTGGTTACTTTAAAATTAGGAGAAAATCAAGAAATAAAAATAACACAAACAAAAATTAGGGACTATGTGGCTTAATTTAAAAAATTAATGATGCTAGATTCATAAGAGTACAAAACAGAGTTGAATTAGGTTAGAATGCATCAACATAATGAACCTCATGGTTTAAATCATTTTAATAAGAGAAGCATTGAATTTTTAGTGAAAATACTGTATTAGTAGATCATCGTCATGTTCCCAATCAGAGGGTGGGGTAGTTGGCACATCTTCAAATTGCTCGTTTGAGCTTTTCTTGCCTGCTCGAGATCGGGTTGTAGGGCGTGTTGCCTGAGCTTATTTTCGTTTCCTCTTCTTATCTTGCTTTTTCTTTTCAGCTTGAGTCTTGACACCACGACTCGTTCTTGGCAGGACTTTGCTTTCTATCTCAGCGCCTGGGGGAACATCCCAAGGTGCTGGCGATTCATGCAAGTATCCAAGAGCAAAGTACACTATCTTGGTCAGAACCAAAATTACCCCAAGTAAGGTCTGGGTGGATCTTTTTCGTGCTCTTTGCCTAT